>NW_009621330.1:74150-89567 GCF_000690535.1 Cariama cristata | reverse complement strand
CCCCCCCCCAGTAGGGTTCAGCCTTCATCCTATTTATTTCTTCAGATATCATGAAGATACTTTCAGTGTCTCAGACTATCTCTGTGGACAAACTTAGAACTCCAGCTATTTAGATTGTATTTATCAAGCTTGGGTGCCTAAAACTTGCCACAAAATATTCAAATTTTAGCATCTGAAATTTTCTCAAATGCTCTGCTACCTGAGCTCTGTGGAGTTCTGATGATGGCAAGACAGCGACCCGAGGCCTGCCTTCCTGCATAAACCTGGTTCTGGTGTAGTCCTACTGCTGCCTTCCCACCTGGCACATGCGGTTTTTACCAGGAGCAGCTTTGCCAGCGGGACTAACAAAGCTTTGTCCCTCCAGTCCCTTCCCCTGTGGTATCAACCAGTCCAAGATGTGTGCCTGCGTGATACGATGTGATCAGAGCTGTGTACCCACTTGGTTTAGATCACTGTTGATGTCCACCCAAGCTTCTATCAGCAAAACACCTTTCTTTTTGCCACATTTTATATCGGTTCCCAGAACGAAATAAGCTTTTACAGGCAAGAAGTAGTTTTTTAACTGCGTCTGTGCTAGCTGACATTAGCGATGCTGCACTAAAATCACACCTCTAACCAACTCTGTGCTACGCGCTGCTTTACCAGCAAAAGTTTGTAGTGCAGTCCTGCTGTCATGTAGTCCTCCATGTCAATTTGGTGCTAAATATAGGTGTTATGTGTGAAAATTTTGGCCTACCTGCCGTGCTTAAGAGAAGTCAATGATAAGCCTCGGCTGGGCTAAGGTTCCTCTAGCAAAGTGCAAACACGTTACCAACAAAACCAAATCATATCTCCGCTTGAGATGAGAACGGCTTATTATTTGTTTAAACAACAAGCAAATGTGACACATAGAAAAGTGTGGGACAAATAACACGTAGATGGGCTTAGAAGGCACTGAGCAGTGTAGTTCTGTCAGTGGCTTCCCTGTTAGCTGTCAGGACAGACATTTTGTGTATGTGATCGCAGAGAGCCCAGCCTTGCCAGCACTGACTTCCCTCTGCTCCCACTGACACTAGTGGGAGGTGAAGGTGTTGAGTACATTGAACAAAAGAAAAATAGCTAAACAGCTCTAGGGCTGAGTTCTCTCTTAGCAATTACAGATGGTAAAAATATATATTAAAGACACGTAAGACAGCAAGAGCCTGAGAAGGGCACCTAATTTTTAAGTTGTATTGTACCACTGAAGCTGACCTATTTGTACCCTTTCCACCCTGCACCGGCTCTGGTGGTCTTCTGATCCCATGCTGCAGAGGCTAAACTCACTGAACCAACAAAACATTATTCAGCAAAAGTATCAACAGTTTAGTGCTGAACTGGTGAATCGAATTAGGTCCAGAGCTGCTGCCACAGAGTGAGAGTGTAAAGCTGAAAGAGGTGATAGAGGGTTGGGATGTACTGGTAGTCGTAGAGCAAGGGGAAGCAGGTCTCTCCTTTCGGGTGACAGCAAGTTATTAGAGCATCTCAGACGTGAGTTCCTCCCCTATTTTCAGCAAATTTCTACATAATTCTGCTCAAATCTTATTTTGACATGCAATTTTGTCAGTCACAAAATCAGGGAGGTATGCATAAAATTTTATGATAATACAATAAACCTAGGCTGTATTATGGGTGTTCTTACTTTTCCATAGGAGTTCAGCACCAAATGCAGCTGTCAGTGGAAAGATATTTGAGTTATTCCACAAGTTGAATTTTTATTTAACTGAAAAGCTTGCCATTTTAGAATGACTCCTGCATGGATGTGAGATAATCAGAATGAGATCCTGAAATTTAAGGAATAAATTCTGAAAAGTAACAAATGTGAAAAAGTGGGAAATGAAAAAGAATTTTGGATTTAAAATTAAGTGATCTGATGTTAAAATAGAAACTAAATTTAAGGCTGACAGAGAGCATTTTCTCATTTCAATCAATTGAGTTGGAAAGGTGGGAAGATTAATCAGTCACCATTTGCTTGTGGAAACTGTGAAAGAAATACATCCTTCTAATGGGGAAGAAAATGCAGATAGCTTAAATATTGATGTACATATTCATTATGGCATTCTGTGTATGCTTTAATCTATCCTGTAGTCTGTCTGTCTTGTATCCTTCCGTTCTTCCTCTTCCCACCTCCCTTGTTACTTGTTAGGTGATTTACTTAGCACTTTGCAAATGCCTCTCCTGTGCTATGCATATTCAGTTTATCAGAGCTTCTCAGAACAGGTGTCCTCAGGAAAGGAAGTCTTTTTCTTCCTAGCCACACTTTCTCTATACAAACAGCAAACGGCAGTAATTGTCTCAAGAATTTAGAGGGTCAGACAGCAAAGGCGAAAATCCTTTTTTTTTTTGCCTTGTCTAGCAAATGTGCTGATTCGCTGCCATTACTTACTTCAGAAGGAAGAAAAGTTCCTCACTGGCAATAAGAAAAGAGGGTGTTTTTCCTTGCGGTTTGATTGGGGACTCTTACTGTCCTGGCAATCTCTAAGTTGAATTTCTTTTAAGAATCAAATTTTCAGAAGTACGCAGTTGTGTCACAGCTTTGCTCTGCTGTATTAATGAAGGTTTTATGAGTAGCTTCACTGCGACAAAATCGAATGAACAACGGGTACACTGCAGAATCCAATCTTTTGTGTTTTCAGTGTTGTTTTTCTGTGTCTCTCTTCGCACCCCCATATCTGCAGACTGCTTCCAGGAAGAGACAACCATCAGGCAGTTAAGTTGTGTTATAGTGTGAGGGGAGTGTTCAGCTCAGAAAGAAATTTCCCTCTCTTTACATTCACCAGTTCAAATATATTTTGAGTTTCCAGCCTCTCTTGCACCAGCACTGTACTGCTTTACAGTGCCAGTCTTTTTGCATTACTCTTCCATGTTTTTGCTTTAGCCTTTGTCTATGGTGTGGTATAATGTGTGGTAAAATAACTCGTGTAGGTTCCTGACTCAGAGAAGCTTAATCTTCCACCGTTTGATTCCAAAGAGTCCGGTGAGGCATCTCGTAGGAAAGCAAAAAGCTCTCTTGCTTTCTCAGAAGTTTTTGGCATGTTTGAACTTTAGATTCTACTGTGGTGTCGCCTGATTCAAAACTTTGGTAGATATTTGCATAGTATGGGAGTTCATTGTTTCTCTCCTTTCCCTTTTTTTTTCCCCTTCAGTAATGCCTTTTCATCTTTTTTGCACATTGAAGGCAAAGGAATAAAGATAAATGAACACCTAGCATGACGGAAATCGATTGCAAGTTTTACACTGCAACATTGGTTTGTTTTTAATGCAAGAACATTTTTGTACAAAATGGAGCTCAGAGAGGAAGACAAGCCTGGACTTTCTCATATTGGATCATTTTAAAAGAAATCTCTGGTAGCTCACAAACCCCATATACCCTCTTCCCAAATCATTTCAGGTACTTCATAGTCCCCCTGTAGTTAGCCCCACGAGCTGTCCTTTTGTTTGTGTGACTCACAGTTCGAGGGTCCCCTCAGCTCAGGCACAAAAACAGCAGACACTGAACAGTGCTGCTTCGAGAACACCCGGTCCTGCAAAATACACATGCATGTGCTTAGCTTGGCACAGCACGAGTTCGATTCTGCAAAACAATGAACGCTGCTTGTGATCCAAGAAGCCCTGTCCTTCAGCATGTGTATTAATAACACACTTGTTATATACGTGTAGGCTGAGGGCTTCATTCTGAGTGAATGTCTGGGCTGAAAGTGGGAAAGTGGGACATGCCAGACGACAGGATTTGTGTAGCTCGTGATTCTTCTCAGAGCGGCACTGCATGACCAGTGTTGAGAAACCAGTCTCTATTTCCACATCTGGGCGTGCAAAAATTTAGGCATCGAAAATTAGAGATCGTTTGTGAAGATGTGAACCTTGACAATGCTGTGTTTTTCGGTGTGCTATCAGAGCCAAGTGGAAAAACACATTTTATGTACTGAAAAAGAAATCAAACGTTTACAAAGTCACAGAAACTACTAAAGGGATTTGCTTATCATAACCAGACAAGCATTTAAAATACAAACTGGCTGCATTTTCTGTTAGTGGTGGCCTTTGCTAAGAAAAAGAAATCGAACGTAGCCTAAGTTGAAGGCAGTGATGCTGTTAAGAAAAGAGGGGAAAGCCTGAGACCTTTTGAGAGTGGGCTCTGATGGATTTATTTAAGGTGCTTTAAGACACTATTGACCCATTGGTCCAACTCTTGGCTGGAGTTTATATCTCCATTTGTAGGTGACAGAAAGGAGCTCTTGCTTGTACATCAGCTCTCCTGGGCCTCATTTCAGTGTATGAGGGCCAGCCCACCTCTTCTGGTAAGAGAGCAAATGGGAAAGAACAGGGGAAGATTGAGAGATAGGTGAGAGGTATGAAGGAGAGTAATTTAAATCAGTACTGTCCTACATCTGTCAGAAAAGAAATAGAAAAACTTTGCGCTATGAACACGAAGAAAAATATGTGCTTAGTAATTTTCTTTAAGCATTCAGGGTCAATATTCTTCAAAGTGTAAATGAGCAGTTCAACACAGAGAATTAAATGAAAGGCCAAGTCCTGTAACACAGCATTATTCTTTCGCTTCAGCACAATCTGGTTTTAAAGGTAGCTGAGTCAGTCCCACAGAGATCTACTGGAGTGTTACCAGCCTCTACTGGTAAGGAAACAACTTGGTGATGGTTTCTATTGCATTCGGTAACTGCCAACCTTATAACAAGGAGAAACTGGTGTGATTGGGAAGCTGGGCAGTTGCTGCAGTGACTGTCAGCCCTGGTTCTGGCCCTTATGGCTGCAGAAGCACAGTACGAACCTCACCAGGACTGTAAACTGTCGTGGGAACGGTTCTGCAAGAGAAGCACCTGAAACCAAGTCGGGCGGCATGAACTTTATCTCCTCCTGAAACAATGGTTCGCTATCTGTTCACTGAGTTTTGGTGGAAGTTTTAGTGGAGTTAGGAAGGGGGAAACTGGCTTCTTGAGCCCAATCCTGGTTTGGGGAACATATCGAGCTTCACACCATTGCAAAAATCCCAGTATGCTTTAATTGACCCTGGTGATATGGGAATCTTGGAGAATTAAGGACAGTATTTTTTTTTATTAAGACTTGTCTATCTTTACCTTGCATTCTGTTTTTACTGCAACGCAAGCCATGATGAAGTGGCAGGGCTGTGAAGCTTTCACCTTTATTTCATAGTGGGAGAGAAGAACAGAGAAGGGGACAAAGAGGGCACCTGCAGCAGGAGACGTTGTGTGGGAGAGAGTACTCGTGCTTAGTGAGGTTACCCTAGTTATGTATTTGCTCAGGGCGGAATATCTTCCGTTACACAATTTTCTCATTTGTTTGACCTTACAAAATGTGTTCATAATTGGAGTTTGGGGGTTTTTTTTGAGTAAATGTTTGGTAGGAAGATGACAGGACAGGTTTTGCAACAACCTTCTGGATTATTACTTCAAACTGTGTTGATTTGGTTTGAACTGGTCACCTCCTGCCGCATATTCATTATGGTACTTTTCAGTATGATGCTGAAGCCACAGGCAACTGCTACGATAGAGTAGCTAGACCTCCCCTGTTCTTCCCTCACTACTTCTCTTGGTCCATGCCCCTTTCCTTATTCCAGCTGTAGCAGTCATTGGGCTCTCCCATGAGCCATTTAATTCACTGAAACAATAGAACACTGTCCTGGATTTTTTTCCTAATTTTTTTTTCCATTTTAGTGAATTAGACTGGCTCACATCTGAGTGGATCTGATGTGCAGAATAGCTGGTACAGAGTCATATCTGTCTTGTAAACCCAAGCCCAAAGAGTGTGTCCTCATATAGATATCATTGAAATTATGTAGATTATTTTAAATGGTGGGGTTTTTTTTCCAAGTGTCTGAGAGTCAACCTTCCTTTCATCTCGGGAAGAGAGAGTTAATGATATTGTGTCAACCTTGCTACCTATGCCTCAAGAGGCTCCAAATAAACATCCATTCCGTCCTCCGTAGATCTTCTGACATTAGAGAGACCTAGTGCTAAGACAAAAGGAAGGTAAAGGGATTTACGTTGATGTTTCTAATGTCCAAATGGCAACATTAACCATCTTATAGAGAGGTCAGTGCCCAGTTTTGGCAGTAATCAATTACCACATGGCCAGACAAGTGATCACTGCATACATGCAGAGAAGCATCTGTGGCTTGTCAACATATCCCGGACACTGGGCCTTCAAAGCACAGGCGGACTAAAGTGATCTGAGCATGGAGACCATGTGCGAGGGTGTCAGAGTCCGTGCATGCATGCAGCAAGGCTGATTCATGGAAAGCCAAGTGAAGCCAGGTCTGCGCTGGACGGGGTCAAGTTCCGATCCCTTTGTTCATGATAGACGTTGGCAGGTATGAGTGAGTTCATTCAGTCAATGCAAGCTCCAGTTTGACTATATTTATCTGTACCTGTTACCAGCATCCAGGATCGGGGTTACTCTTGGGTATAGACAAAGTCTTAGTTATCCTCTTACCTCAGGAGACGGTTAGGATGCACTTAGTGAGCAAGTTGGGGGAATTAGATGGAACATGTCTTTCTGGGATTGGGACAGCTAGGTGATTTGGCTTGTTGGTAATAATGGTCAAATGTTCTTTAAAAAATAATTTTTAAGAAAGTGAATGAAAGTTCCCAAGGGAGGACCACATCTAGCTATTCATTCGTTGAGGAACGGTAAGATGCAGTAGGGTGCCTATTTTGTTATACAACTGTTGACCACAACAAAAATTTAGGAATTGTTCTTCTGCCAGTAGTCTGTAGAGACAGACTGAAGGAGGAAGAGCCGAGAATGGGTGGGAAATTGAGTGACCTGGGATTTCACATCGCTGTGAAAGCCAAGCTTCACTTTCTCCTGTACAAGAGAAGAACAGAGGAATAGGAGTACTGAGATTAATTTAGGTAATCATCCAGAACGGATGAGGAGGGCTAAAACCTCATAACCTCTTCTCTGAATCGCCGTCTCAAATCCCAGTAGCTAAAACCTTGCAAGCCTTGAAAATAGGCAAACCTTGGTCCTTTCTTGCTCTGAGGGTTTTTTTTAAACATCTTTATATAAAAGTTGTGCAAGTCTCTCTGACTTTCAGAAGCAGATAACTCAAGGAAAATCATTTATTTATGCAAGTTAAATAAAAATGCCTGTTGTTTGGCAGTAAGTTTGTCCCGTCCACAAATGCCTGTCAGTTTATGTCCTGATCCGTGAGTCCTCTTTCCACACTACAAACACGTTGATGCAAAAGTTCCTCCTGACACCATTCAGTCCTGCTTGTTCCAGTCTATGCTGCATGAAAGAGACATTTTCCAGCACCTGTGTTCTCACTGATGCCTTCAGCAAAGCCCTGCAGATGAACCATTAGAAATACATGCTGACCTTAACAAAGAATGAGCTGACATACTTCACTCATAAAATTCAGAGAGCAATCAGATGGCATCCCAGTGACATTCATCACAGCTGCTGGCAACAGCCTTTAATTCATCTGGTATTTAACCAGAGTGAAATGCCCCGTAGCTATATCATGTTTGTTGGTGTTAGATGAACCCAGCTCATC
Organism: Cariama cristata; assembly: GCF_000690535.1. Classification (NCBI taxonomy): domain Eukaryota; kingdom Metazoa; phylum Chordata; class Aves; order Cariamiformes; family Cariamidae; genus Cariama; species Cariama cristata. The sequence goes on along the minus strand of NW_009621330.1, from coordinate 82,018 downwards.
GCCCGCTCACTAAAGTTCAGGATTTAACACCAATCCATGGTTTGCAGGCAGTTCATCTCCTGAATAAAACACTTGTCTCCTCTTTGTCCTTTATTATATTTTCTGTTCTCTGCAGCTTATTTTCTAAACTCTCCTCTGCTCCCCTCCAACATGTAACTGAATACCTTTGCCTGGCTTTGAGAGCAATATTACATTCTGGCACAAGTCAGGGGTGCAGCCCATCAGTGACATAATTAAGCCCGGTGACTACAGGGAAATTTTCCAGCTTTCATCATTAAAAGTTAAGAATATTCAAGCTGTGAAAAATGCAAGTGTATTTTCAAGGTTGAATACTTAAGTGATGTGGCTGTAGCATCCTTTTAAAAGGATGGATGGGAATGGGAGATAATTAAGAATTAGCTAATTAAGAACAACTCAAATAATGAATAGTTTTATGTCACATACTCGTTGACTGCTGAGTCTTTACAGACATTAATTGGGCTTGTTTCAGTGTGATTCTGATCCAGAGAAGTCAATGAAAGCTAATGCACTCACAGGGCACTAGAGCAACACTAGTGGGTATTAAACATGGCCTGTTGCAATCCTGTAGGATTACCTCCCCTGATTTTGTGAGACTTAGGTCATGTCCTACTGCTTGTAGGATGTGTTCTAAGTGAGTGCTCTAATGCTGTAAAGTTGGAGAAGTAAAACTTTCTGGATTACATCCTGGTTCCACTGAAGTCTAAAATCTCCTTCTGATTTTAATGAGGCTGGTTTTGTGCCCTGTATAACACTAGGTACAAACCACATCAGTGGTTTGGATAAATCTGAAATTAAAAAAAAAAAAAAACAACACTTTAATAAATATTTTTTCTTCAAATTAACCATCTGTATAAAACATTTCTCTCTAAAGATTCCTCCTCCTTCTTTCAAAGACCAGCTTCATCACCTTCATTAGATTAACTGGGATGCCTCGACAAGTAATCTTCTTGACCTAGGAAACAAGAACAGGGACACAATAACTGTATAGAAAGCACAAGGAGGAAGTTATGATCTTTTGTGAATGATGCTGGAGGCACAAGAGAATCCGCATCACACAGAGATGGATCAGTTATTCTGGGCTATCTAAAAAGTTAAAAATAGTAAAGTACATTTTTATAATTCCCAGCATTCAAAAAGCATGAGTGAAGGTCCCCAAATCATTAGATTTTAAGTAATGGTAAAGCTTGAGTATATTTTAGGGCAATGGTGAGATTTGGTTTCTGTTTCAGACTTCTTTTATCCCAGTGTTGAAGGGTGGAAATGTTCTCTTTTTATTTTTTTCCAGATAAAAGAATATTGAGGTTCCTAGATATCACTTGACACTGGGAATGCGATATATAGACAGAACACTAGGTACAGTGAGATTTGTGTTAAATTCATAAGAGGTAGCACAAATGAACGTTATTAAAATTGTAGAATTAACTTTGGCAAAGTGCCAAGGGAACACAAGGTGGGAGGTAAAGAAAATAGAAGAATCAGGTATATCTTTGAATTGACAATGATGCTCAACTTAAAATTATTGAACAGTTGGGGTTGGACAAGGCGGCCTCCAGAGGTCCCTTCCAACCTCAGCCCTTCTGTGATTCTGTGATTTGTACTTTGTAGAATTGGTTTTCTGAAGATCATGCTCTGCTTATTATTCCTAATTGTTTACTGTCATAAATTTAGCCCTTTTACCATTTATGAATTGACAGCAAATTTGATTTTTCTAGTTCTGTTTATTTTTAATAACCATTTGCTGTGCCGTCCAGATAAGCACATTCCTTCTGATGATGGAGTCTTAAACCAAACTCTACCTTGACATTTCAAATATATCTTGTGGTTGATTCAGTATGAAAGTGTTTGGGCGACTCCGAGAGCCTTGATCGTTAAAGGAAGGGTTCACAATTGCAAGTCGTGGTATCTAACTGTCTTAATGAAAGGTGCCCAACTTCCAGGACATCTTAGAAGCATTTACCTCTTGAAAGTGGAGAGATCTCTGTTTAAAATCTGAAGGAACAATTTTGGTTCTTCTTGCTCACCCAGCAAAGTGTCCACAAAACAAATAGAGATGTGACTGCAGAATGAGTTAGTGTATACATCATGCTAGCTTCAATCTCTCACTTGCACAGGAAAGTTCAAAGAAGACATGTGTCGGCTTCACTGCAGATTGTCACCTTTGCTGCTGCTGGCTACTCTGCTGTTTAGCGTAGCTGTGTCTGCTTGTGGTGCAGTTACTTCTAGCATAGACATATAACCGTGTTTTAACCACCCTGGTGCAAAGGGTGTATTTCTGTGTTCATCAATGCTGAGCGATCACCTGACTGTGCTGAATCAGGCACTCTCGCTCTTGGGTTGAATTAAATGGAGTGCAAGATGTGGACTTTATGCTATTCATGGACATGCAGGACTTAGCTAATACTGAGTGCCCTGGGACCCCATGTAATGCTTTGTGGCCACTCAGCTGGACTGTGTTGAGACTAGGGGAACTCCAGTGGTTAGCTGATCTTTGTGTACAGCAATATAACTGAGGCCAGGACAAGCAGTTTATAAACTGCTACCCCAGGTGAGATACCTCAATAGACTGTCATTATCAGTAAAACTCCTGTGGTGTAAATGGCCCCTCATATAGTGCTAAAGGCCCAGATTGACACCCCCAAGGTCAGTCAGTTGTCATGGGTGAAAGTGTTATTACCTCTGCCTTCCTATCCGTCCGCTGGAAGTTACGACCCAGAGCAGGAATAGCACAACAGGGCTTGCTCCTCAGCCTAATTCACAGCCCCGTGTGTTAACCTAAAGCAAACCCAAGGGTGGATTACCTAAATTACATAAAGAACAGGATTACCTGTTCTTAAGTGGCAACGCAAATCGCTGGCGCCCATGCAAGGAGGGCTGTGACCTCTGACCGGAGAAGCACGTGGGCAACGGGGTGCAATAACTGCTGTAGCGGATCCACCGGAGATGGGGACAAAACCCTTTGAGCCTCTGCCCTTTAGATGGAGCACTCTCTCCCCCAACTCCCTGTGAACACAGATCATTCGACACATCCCTAATGGGGAAAAATGATGCTGTTGTAGGGAAGCTCTCTGCATCTATGGACTGGTGTATTCAAATACTCCTGTACGTGACACCCCTGTAAAGAAGTTCAAGCTGATTGGATCTAAGTCAGCTTTCAATATCTGCACCTGATTGGTGCTGCATAAAACAATATTGAAAGGATCATGGGTTGGAAATGCACACACATTTATTCTCATATGTATATGATAGGTAAAGTCAGGATGAGAGAGAGACCTTCTTAAAATATCTTTACGTGCACACGTAAAAAGTATGCACAGAACATGTATCTAGGTCCTATGGTGTCTCCTACGCATTTCATAGCATGAATGAATATTCTGAAGGTGTCACATAAATTCAGGGGATGTGAACACAATGAAAGATGCTGTTTTCGTGGAGATTTACTATAGGCAAAGTGATGAGTGAAACAAGGAAAAAACCCTAAATGTCAGAACACCTGTCTGGAGTTTTTGAAGCTGTATTTGACATTTAAACCAGAATTGGTGATGGAGTTTCGTTTTTAAGAACCAGGACACGGCATGTTAGAAGGAGTTTGTGTAGGTGTTTCGTTGGAGGTTCACGTTAAGATCAACTTCACAATGGTCCTGCTTCATCTTTGGGTGGAGAGGAAAATTGTGTAGTTTTGCAATACCGGGGGTTCTGGAAAATCTGTTAGTTTGAAGGACATTACAAGGGATATAAACAGAAAAGATAATCATTACCTTTATCATTCTTATTGTGTTTATGGTTGTGAAAATGATTCCATGTTAAGATGGATTGACACAAGAGTATTTGCCAGTAATTGCTTCTCTTTCACCACTTTTCAGCTTGATTGTTGTAGTTGCTTTGAGTTTTCTCGGGTTTGCTTTTTAAAGCTCTCATTATTTGACATCAAGTAATTTTCTTTTTGTAGTCAGGAGGCCAGTTCTGTCGTCTCTTAGTTTCTTAATGCTTTAGGTAAACAATTCGATGAATATTTTTGAATCTAGAGAAAACAGAATTATTTTGTAATTAGATCTCAATAGTATAAAGTAGCTACATTCACATAGAATAATCATCTCCACAATTAACTCTGCTAGCAATTACTCTAAATAATACAGCATAACTAACAAGAAATATGAATCACACATCCTGCCTGAGCTCACGGTATTTATATCGTTGTACACCTTCTACTGACAACAAAAAAATTTGTCTATTGGTGAATTCCCTCTTCATTTTCTATTCAAAACTTTCACTGGGATTTTTCTCTTCATGCAGCTTCCCTATCTTTTTGCTGATTCCAGGTTCATATGATATCTACCTTGTCTTCAATAACTTAGATTATAACAGTGGGGACAACGCCACTGTCAGTTTTGTCAAATATTTAAAATGACCGGTACGCCACTGTGTTGTACAATTGTTGTCATTAGAAAGGTGGGCAGAGGTCTCCATTTCTTTGTCTGTGCAGAGGGTCAAGTGATCATGGGCTTTCCACACGACAGCCTTCACAGAGAAATCCCCTGCGTGCAGATAGATGTGCATGGATGGGTGGGTGGGCGAGTGTAACCTTCCCTAAGTTCTCATGACATGAAATGGCACAATGGCTTGAACTTAGGTGTAAAGCTACACTCCAACTCTGGCGCGGGGAAATTCATCGCTAAGCTTTTTAGCCTCTTCTCCAGGAGAATCGCACCCACACGCAACCCTGAGGCCTTCAGAATATGGAACCCCAGGAGTCTCAGGGAAACGGGGGAAAAAATTAAAACCAACATGGTAAACATTTCCAAAAAGCAAGCTGAGCAAAACCCAGTCAGTCTATTAGCAATATGAGCTCTCCCATAGACGCTGCTCTGTGCGTCCAGTCATCGTTACGGTCTAGAAAAGCTGACGGTCCCCACTCCCTTCAAGCACATCCACAGATCCAGTTAAATTCAGCGGTGGTCAGGGAGATTTCCCCCTCTGTCTGTCTGCTCAGGTGCAAAACATTCAACCATGCCAGCCCCCGTTTCAATACGCGGCCACACAGTTAGCTCAGCAGCACGCATCCCACCACGGATGGCCCTGGGAAGTCAGCTCCGGGAGTCACGGAGCAGGCAGCGCTGTTGCTGCCGCCACGTCAGCTCTGATCTAGTCTGATTCAGCCTGCTGCTACAGAGTCACTTGAGGGGATCCTTGTGGGGATACCAAAGCAAAAGCACTTTTTGCTTCTAGGATGAATATTTCTATTTTTGACACAAGGATTTCTCCGTTCCTCTTGTGGGATTTGGAGCGAAGAGCACTGCCAGTTGTACCACCTGCTGGATGGAGCTGCTGGAGGGTATCATCTCCCCAAATCCCCTTTTGGGCAGTTCTACTTACAGTCTGGTATAATATATATACCAGATGTGTTCCCACAAAACAACAAAACACTAGGTGTAGTTATGGGAAAGCAGCAACACTTTACTTCATGCAAAGAAAGTCATTCCATTATTGAGGAAGCACTCCTTTTAACCCAGGTGTGGCACATGAATAAATTTTGCCCAAATGCCAGACACGTGATGTCTCCTGCATTCTTGCAAGATATCCTGCATTTCTTCCCACTGTGCTGGAATGCTGAGCCACAGCAGCGGCAGCACAAAGCTACCAAGGCAAAAATGACCTGACAGAGCTGAAGCCAACACACCGCAGCTGCTTCCCAATATCAAACCTTTGATCTCTATCGACTAAATTGTCGGTGGCCTAAATTTCCTAGTTTTCGGTGCAGACTTCATCCGTGGGAGTGCATCGGGTGTTGTGCGCTTCACAATGGCAGACAGAAAAGATGGTAGGGACATGCCTGTTTGAAAAGGAGTGATTTGTAAGGTCAAACTTTCAAGCTCTCTCCTTTTAATTGTGATCCTGTTAAAATATCAGGACAAGGGAATTGGAGTTGGTCATTATGTTATGTTTGTGTTTGGTGGTAAACAAGGTGGCATTTTTGAGTTGACTGTTCCAAGTTTTCCCGGATGGATATGCCTCCGAGGATGGATATTGCCTTTGAGTTAGATTTTGCAATTGTCAATGGCTAAGTTCTTGATTACTGAAATCAAGACTGGCTCAGACTCTTATCTAAGAAGCGCAGGGCGGAGAGGTAGGTAAATGTTTCTTCTCTTGGCCTATCTCCATTGCAGGACAGGGAGGGGTTTGTTTGCCTAATCAGCCTGTGATCTGAGGGTTTGTTTTGCAAAGGAGCATGTGGGGCTGGTTTCCTCGGTTCCCAAGCCTGAGGCAATAGTGCTGGGAAACATGTAATTGGGGCCCATTCTTAATATTCATAAAGAGGACAGAGGATTTTCTTTTTCTTTTTGTAAGCAAAGCCAGTCATGCAGCAAAGCAAAAGTATGTCAGAAATAGGTGTTTTATTTATAACTCAGTGCATTAAAAACAACCAAACCAACCCAAATATAGTCCAGTTCAACCTTTGTTTTATGTCACCATGTTGTACTTACTCTTCCTCTTCTCAAGATGACAGACCTGGGATCTCGATGCCGGCCTGTGGAAGAGTGAGTCCCAGACAGAGCATCTGGCTCCTTGTATGAGTCCTGAGGCAGTCGGTTGTGTTGGTGGCCATGGACTTGCCTCTGGCTCTGACATGTGGTTGCATTAGTCGCTTGATGAGGCTCTGCGGCAGCTCTGCCCTTCTGAATGCTGCCTCGTTTTGACTTCTCACTCTGAGTAAATTTGCACTTAATTATTTTTGTAGTGACCATTCCCTTTAGGAGGTATTGCCCTTCCCTCCCAGCCTTTTCTGTTCCTGTGGCTGGGTGTGGGAAGAGCAATACTGTAAATGGCAAACTCAGCCTGCTAAGGGGCACAGCCTTTCCCAGTGTTGTGTTCCTGAGCTCGTCTGATGGACAGAATGACTTTGGTTTTTCCTTCATTTTGTAACTTAAAGCACAATTCTTACGGCTCTTTCTTGTCTGAGGAACTTTGAGAAACTACACATGGGAGTAAGGATATGGATGTTGAAGGCGGGGGGGGCAGGGGTTGCAGAAGTAAAGCAAGAAAGATTTAAGGATTTCACTCCTGAAGAGGCTTTAATTGCTAGCAAGGCCAGAGGAAGAAAACACTGGGTGGATGCTGCGTGCCCTGAGTTCTGATCCAGTGTGGGAGTGGTACACAGCACTGTGCAGGACTAAACCCCTCTGGTCTCAGGGCTGGTTACTGCAGATAGATCCACACTGCCACAGAATTAAACACAGGCCTTCCCTTTAGTAACTGACATACAACAGTTTTACTTGCTAATTAGATTCATGTTAATGATTTCTCTCTCCCTTATTGGCAGTCCCTGGACTGCCCCAAGAATTTTCATCCCCTTCTCCATCCAGCCTGAGCCGTTGCCATAGGTCAGAGCCATTAAAGCTGCAAGTGGACAAGGAGGGTGTGTAACTCAATTACAGGAGAGAAGGCTATACCCAGCTGCAACTGATGTGGAAATTGGGTATGGCTACTGCAAATCACTGTGGAATTACACAAGCTGGCGTTAAACAAGCAGCAGGGCAAATTAGCCCTGCACCGAGCTGCATGCTGCTGTGCTTACACAGCTACTGGTGCCTGAGTTAACATGTTTAAATGCAGCACAGCTATCTCTACATAACTCTGCATTTTGCTTGTAGCTATATCCAGTGGGAGACCGAAGAATAGGAACTGCTTAAAATAACACATATGCATTTCTGCAAGTTTAGTGTCTTCTCTCATCTCAAAGCCCGAGAGCCTGTTCTGAAGCAGGGGAAAATCCTATTTGCTATTAACCAGCCCTGACCCATGTCCCCAAGGCCAGTTTTCTGCAGACTGCTCTCCTGGAGCTAGAGCCAAAC
>NW_009621330.1:7292-74119 GCF_000690535.1 Cariama cristata | reverse complement strand
CCTGCTTCAAGATAGGGCACACCGTGGTTGCAAATCCTACATTTTTATTTGTTAGAAGGTATGCAGCACTGCCCCATGAGCAGTGGCATGGGACCCAGGAAGAGGCAAGAATTTCTCAGCCTGAATTCAATTCCATTCAATGAGGCTGGTACATGCAGAAAGAGCACAAGAGGTGTGCGTGAGGTAGCTGGACAAAGTCTGGTTAGGGATGCAGAAGCGAAAAAGGGTTTACAGGCAAAAGCACCTTTATAAAACTAAGCAAAATACCAAAATAAAGCATTGCAGTAGTTACTTTCAACACCAAGTAGGCAGATGATCGGGACACCCATTTTCCCCAAGAGAATGCTCATTCTTTTGCATAATGCGTAGCCTTGATGTCTCTTTTTGGTAGTGAGACAGAGAAGTCCTGAATATTTTTTTGAAATTATACCCCAAACACTGAAAGTTGGATCTTCCAATTAGACATACACCAGCACAGCCTGTTTGATAGAAGTCACAACTAATGTTAAAAGTCTGTTAATAGCAAAGCTTCTTGCACTGCTGTAATTAGCACTGTGTGATTGTCTCTTTTGCTCCTTTCTCAAAAATTGGTTACTTCAGAAGTAGCTGTAAAAAGCAAAATATGAAACAAGTAATGACCTTTCTGTGTTATAATAATTGCTGGCAAGTGGTTGAAGCTTAGATACACAAGGACTTTATCAAGCAGCTACTTTGGATTGGGCTTGAAAAAGGTACTTTGCAAATGCACATAGATTCTTTGTCAAATGCTTCATTTTCATACCATTTTTGACTGAGCAGAGAAAGATCATCTTTAAGGGGCTGGCTTGCCCATCTGGGGTCAGTGCAAAAGATGGAACAGATTTTTTTTATAATTATTTATAAGATGTCTGCTTTCAGAACGCTATTCCTTGAGTGTCAGACGACCTCGAGGGCCCTTGGCCACCCCCCTCCATGTGTTGGTCATCTGTAATGATTCATTCCTTGAAAGACATGGAGCGACTCTTAAGTCCATGTAGGTTCCCCTCCCTCCCCACGTTATCCATCTTCTTTTGGTATACTCCGACCAAATTGCCAAGAATGTGGAATTTAAGACTTGAGGATATCAGGAGCACAGCATTTCTTCAGGTCTCAATAAGACTCGGATGCTGTTTTCAATGTAAACATCACCTGCAATATATTTTTATTGTTTATTTTGATCCTACAGCCCCACCCTGCCAAAAAGCACTATCGGCATTGATACTACCTCGCGCACGGTCCCGTGACTGCTCCCTTCTCCTATAATTCTTATTCATGGTTTGATAACTCTGGTGGCCCCAATCATTGTGCTAGGTGCTGCACAAACCTCCAGGGTTTATCTAGAAAAGATTTTACATTCCTAGTTCAAACGGCTTGGCCATTTGACTGATAATGTAACGGTATGCTGGGCTGGACAGACCACTGATCCTCATTCCAGGTTTCGAGTGTTATTGACTCTTTACATTTACTGTAAGTGCTCCAGAAAGGATTGTGTTCTGGGAGAAAAAAATTGCAGTGTCTAGCTCTTTCACATATATTGGGAACAACCAACTTCAACTAAAAATGTAATCTAAACTGCCAATCTAGCTGTATCTTACAAGAATTGGTAAGATTTATAGTCTAAGACCATAGTTAAGGGTCCTCTTGGAAGGCTGCCTAATGTAGTATGAGGCATCACCACCCCATCTCTTCATGAAAACCCTGTGCAGAGTTTGAATAAGCAACTCCACTAACATTCCTCTCCTGTTTCACAGTGCCAGGTGAGTCAGCTTCATTGGTTTTAAACTAAAAGAGGGTAGATTTAGACTTGACATAAGGAAAAAATTTTTTACGATGAGGGTGGTGAAGCACTGGAACAGGTTGCCCAGAGAGGTGGTGGAAGCCCCATCCCTGGAGGCATTCAAGGTCAGGCTGGATGGGGCTCTGAGCAACCTTATCTAGGTGGAGATGTCCCTGCTCACCGCAGAGGGGTTGGACTAGATGACCTCTAAAGGTCCCTTCCAGCCCAAATGAGTCTATGATTCTATGATTTGAAAAACTTCCATCCGCAGCAACTTTTTAAACTGCTACGGCTATACTTGCAAGAGAACATCTCACTGTGGTTGGGATAGACAAAACAGGATCAGAAACAGCCACAGAAAGACTGGTGGTTTTCTCCTTGGTTTTTCGCCGTGGTTGCTAAAACTAGTAATTCAAGTGTTCCAAGAGTCTAAAGTAGTTGCCCTGTAAGGGGAGGAAAAGCTGCTTCCTGAACCTGCCCTGGTGAGTGGCACCTGCCTGCAGGAGGTGAAGGGAGGAGGGGGGGATTTGGGGCCTTTTATCCACTATCGTAAAGCGATAACAAGTTAAACGCTGGATGAACGCGTTAGATTGGTCTACAGATGCCTCAGTGGCTAGAAAGGTAAATACAGTAAACTGCGGTCTGCTCTATACCGCTTGGAGCGGGTAAATACATTGCCTGTACTGAGCTTGGGTTATACCGTTTTCCAGCTGCTCTGCAGGAAAACAGAGCCAGACAATAATCCCACCCAGGGGCTGACCCGTAAAAAGGACCTGTGAAAAATTTTCCGTCAAGCTCCCATCTTTTTCATTGATGGTGTTTTGGCTGGTTGGCATTGTCTGAAGATCTCTCGAGACCTGTCTTTTTGACAGGGCGGAATGGCTGATTCCCAATTCTGGCAGCTGATTGTTAGAGATTGCTTCTTATGGAGAACCTGTCTGGGGGGAGAGGCCGATGTTGGAAGGGAAAGGGTGGGTGAAGAGGATGAATGTTTGTCAAGGAAGACTGAGATTGACAGACAAATGCATCCTTGTGTGAGATCTGGAGATGATGTCGCATTTGGTCAAGTTGGAGGTGCTTTTTATATCCTGAGGCCTACGGGTTTGAAAGGTCAGCAAGTTTGGAACAGGGCTGTCTGATACAATGGCATGCCTCAACCGGGCTTTACAGAGGGCTGAAGTTATATATGCTATCCTCTCTCTCTTCCAGCTGCGCTGTGATTTGGCTCCCTTACGCAGGGCACAGCAGAGGAGGGCACATGGTCTTCCGTGGGGGAGCATCCCTGGGGCACAGCAGCGGCGATTTGACAGGAATACTCCGCTAGAGGGCAGCTACACGTCCTCCCAGCTGTCAGGTAAACCTGCTCACCACACAAAAAAGTCAGTGAAGCGTTTGCAGCTAAAGTTATAACATACTGGAGCTCAACACCTGCTGCATATTAGTTTTTTTGTTTTTTTTTTACTGAACGCATCCCTCTGCTTTGTGTCCTCAAAAGAAGAACACACTGAGATGCATTAATCAGCGAACCTTAAGATACCAAGCCCTGAAGGTGACCAAGGTATGAGGCTTGAGAGGAATCATAATGCAAGAAAAAAAATGGATGCTTGCTTATTTTCACTGTGGAGCAAATGAGTTGAGAGAGAGAAAATGGCCCTTGAGAGAGAGAGGGAGGAGCTGGACTTGCCAGGTTCCCCGTGAATATCTCTGGAATTCATCTCTATAGAGATACTGAGGGAAGTCAGGAGAGCATCCTCACTCTCTAATACAGTGGCCTTTTTTGCTATGCTTTAATTCTTCCTGAGAACTAAAGAATTACATCATTTGCATATTTTAATTTAGGTGTGCTCACTTCACAGGTTTTGTTGATTTTCCTCTGCTTTTCCAAGTACTGCGTGTAGCTGTGGCTTCACCGTGGTATGCTAGGTTTTATGAGGCCTGGGGAGCTCATCCGATAGCTGCAGAGCCGTCTCTGAGGCACACCGCAGCGGGAGGACCTGGACGCAACTGGCTGGAGGTTAGTTGGACACAACCCACAACACGTCAGTGCGGCTACAGATTCACCCACGTTGAGTTGTTTTCCCTTGTGTGTAGACCACCTCTCCTCCTCTCTGAGAGAGAGCCCTGAGCAGGGCACCTCAGTCCTCCTCTTCAATGCTGCCATCTCCAGAGAGGAGGGAAAGGATTTGATTTCAAGTGTAAAATACAACTCCAATGGTCTCCACTTGGCAGATATGATTCCATGTTAAAGATGATCCGACCCTTCCTGTCCAGACCTCCCCAGGCTTGCTTTCTGCAGCTAAGGGATGATGCAGCCCTGCACTAATGCAGGCTAAGCCTCCTCCCTCCCACCACCCTTTCTGAGCAGAGATCCTTAGACATGCCATACTGTGCCAAATCCTTTACAGTGGTTTTTGTGATGTGAGCTAGTATCTGCTGGAGATGCTCAGCTGAGACGTGAAGTCGTTTCACAGAGGGCTCGACCTGAATTCCCTGAAGTGAGAGCCTAGTCCTTTTACTCACTGAGCTCTCTCTTTTTGTACTTAATCAAATCCTAAATCCTCTGAAGTGAAAAAATGCACATTTTGTTTTCAATGACTTGCTGAAGCTGAATGCTTCTCACAACCAGCAAGGCCTATGAAACTAGTATTTATTAAGGATGAGTGATTTCTCACACTTATTCTGTTTCTATCCAAGGCTGCCAACTTGGTCCACCTGGGTTTCAGAACTGAGATATCACATTTCCCACGTCTCATGCCTTCTCTGTGCTTGCCCTGCATTATTTATTACGGCACTGAGTGCTCCTGGGGTTCACTGTCAGGCAGGGTCAGGCTCCTTTGGGTTCACCTCTGCCGCAGCAGTGTTGGGAGGCTGCTATACCAGCCGCTTTATTGAGCAAGCTGGTCCTGCAGCTGGTGCTGCAAATGGGAACTTAAAAGGCACTCGGTGGAGCAACTCAGAGGAAACTGGGAGTCAAAGCAGCAGTGAGGACTTGGAGCTTCTGACTCCTCAGGAAGATAAGAGGGAGTTTAATTGGCGTCTCCCTTAGAACTGTTTTGGCTATCGATTCTTCCAGAGCAGGCAAGGGTGCAATATCCCTGCTGGCAGTAACACCCTTAATGACTGAGTTGATCAAATCAGTGTCATCCATTTGGGCCTTTCTTGCCCGGTTGGGAACACTGCTCGTAAAAGAGTTTCAGCAACTTTTCACTCCAGGATCTTCACAAACTGGCTCAGAGGGGGAAATTTATTTATTACTTTATTTATTTCTTTATTTAGTACTAAAGGTTTGTTGCCATTTCTAAACTACTAATTGGATGCCCCCTCTGAATCATTCTAGATCCAACATGTATGTGGTTAACCAAGGCTCTAATTTGGAAATTTGTTGTGCCACGTTTTGTCCCGGTGAAACAAGAGTTGTAGTGGCAAGGCCTGCCCAGACACTGTGTTTTCCCTGTACCTGCCATATTTCTGTAGCTTGGGAGGAACAGTGGCTGATTGCAATAGAAGAAAAAGGCAAACAGACATTTACGACTTGGGAAAATAAGCTCTAGAAAAGGGTACAGAGCTGTTAATTTTCACGGTGTTTATCTCAGAATAGTTCTAAGCGATATGTGGTGTACCCCCAGTCTCCCTGCAACGGTGAGGAGTGTGCACTGCTCCATGAAAGCTGCTGTTTGGATGAGAACTTAAACTACTGCTAGCAACAAAAGAAGATGGGGACAAGTGGTGCATCCTTGGACTGCAGAAGAGGGGCAGACACTTCCCATATGTTGCAAGGCAAGTTTCATATTTTAAAATTCTGGGTCACTCCTTTAAATAAAAAGTTATGCTTTTAAAAATGTTTCTAGTCAAATGCACTGCAGCACTGGGAGCTGGAGATATTTTTTTGTCTGAAACTTGTATCATCTATCAAAAAATATGCTGCATGAAAACAGCTGGATCTCGTGTTTGAGTCTTCGTAACTAAACTGAATGCTTAGACTGTCTTTTTCCGTCAAATGTGTGATTTAATAGTGCAGAAGCAGATGAATCTAGGACAGTCTCTGAATTGCAGATTTCTGTACCAGCCGTCTGCAAAGTAGGAAGAAAAAGAAATTACAGGCTGCTGGCAGAAAAATACAATGATACTACAATAAGCATACACGGCAGTTCATTTGATGGGCAGCAGTGCCTGCTCCCGTAGAAAAGGGCTGGGATTCATGTGGGTTAGTTCCTTGTGAAATGTGCATAGAAATTCAAATATTCTCTTCTCAAACATGTTGGTTGCTGTTCTGTTTTCTTCTGGTCACTTACTAATATTAGAAGCGACAAACTGTGAAACCAAAGTTGCAGGAAAGCCATTGTATGTTCGCAAAAATTTTAAGCCTGCATGGGTCCATCCTGCAGTCTTTCCTCCTTCAAAGCTTCTCGTAACCCTGTGTGTGTCTGCATGCGTGCCCACGCACGTCGGCTTCTGGTTGCTACAAATGGCTCTGTCCCTCTTCTTCAGGGTCTGTCAGAGTGGGAGTCTGTACAATGTTCGGCTCTGCGCTTGACTGAAAGCTTGAGAAGTTAAAAGCTTTTAGAAGAGTCTCAAAAAAACAACAACATACACACATAAGTGAAAACACATGAGAGATGAGAAAAAGAGAAATAATGCAGCATGCAGTAACATTTGGAAGCTTTCTCTCTTTTTAGCAGTATCAGAGAGGCTCGGCAAGAAAGGGACCCCTGTAATCCACAGGGTCTCTCGCAGAAACACAGCAACAGCTGAACAGTGTATGAGAGCTGAGGCTTCAGGGAAAACCTCCATGAAAAATAAAAGGAAGGGAGAGAAAAAGAAAAAAAAAATACCCAGTATTTTTTTTTAAAGCCCTGTACAGATGTGATGACAATTTGATGAGTCCTTCTGCTTTTTTTGCTTTCATGCAAATTGATAGGCTGCTCTTGGGAAAGGTCTACAGTGCTTGTGAGCATCTTATTGTCTGCTTGAAGTTACAAGCTGACCGGAAAAGCTAAGAAAAGCAGCATTGTGGAAAAGGGAGAAGGTGCTTGGCCATGTCAGGAATTGTATGTCGCTGGTGGCACACATACACTTCGAAGTAAGGACCGCAGGCAAGTTCACACTGTTAAGAAAAGTTGCAGTGGAACCAGTGTAGTGCCAGTGCCAAGCACTCAAAAGACACTAAGTTTTGCCTCCCAGAGTCATGAGACTTTTATAATACTGCGTGCCTTTTTCAGGCAACAATGTGCTGTTGTGATTTGCTTTCTGGTTTCTTTAACTGCTGTGGGTTGTGTTCTCACGGTTTGCCCTGCAACCACAGGGATACTTTTTGTATTTTTTACATAAAAGCTGTTCCTTCAGCTTCTTTGAGAACAAAACTGAGAGTGTGGCCCTTAAGAAAATGATCAAATGTGACAAGTGTTGCAGTACAGTCACAAACACTGAAACCATTTTTGTTATCAAGATTTGGCTTCTTGTGGATAAGAAGACTCTGTTGCACTTCTGTGTTGCTTGCTTTCTAAGGCCTTGCATATATAAACCTTTCTTTCCTCCGTCGTATCAACTCTTCTCTGACCCCAGAGAGGACAGCTAGACTAGCCAGGCATGGTGTAGCTAGCGTTGCCTCTCTTGCCTTACTCCCTGGGAACGGGATTCGCTGCAGCATTAATGTGGATGAACATCTGAGCTTAAGCTATCGTAGGGGGTGAGCAGTCATAGTGCAAAACCACGCACGGGCACTATGTGCGTTGCGAGGGCTTCTGAGGACTTGTCCCCTGAAATTTATGAGTGTGGTAAACTGAAGTGTTCTGTGATCCTTTCCTAGTCTGTTGGGAAAGGATTTATCTTTCCTTCCTATCTCATCGCAGAGAGCTGCGGAAGATGTCAGAGGGCTGCTGGCCACGTTGGATGGTTTCGTGTTCACAGTCATTGCAAAGTGAGGGGTTTAGGAGCCCCTTCACTGTAGGTTTCACTTGGGAATTCGCACCCTAAGGCAGGCCGGGAGGCTGGACTGAACTACCCCAGGTGTAACATGGTAGTAGCTTTCTTGGCAGGGGGACACATCAAATTAGAGAGTGTGAGTTAATTCTGTAGCTAAGACGTCTGCCTGGGAAAAATGCTGGTGACCATATTTTACGCATTATTTATGCAGCTTCTGTGTTGGGGGACTATTGTGTAAGGAGCAGAATGGTTGGAAATTTATAAAGAAAAACTTTGGTTGATTGGTCTTGAAAGAGTACCTTGAACCTGACTATACAACAAAGTATCCTCATCTGGGTGTTTTGGTCCAGAGTATGTTGGGTCTGAACCTCTATTGTCTTGAAACAAATATGGTTATCTACAGCTATGACAAATAAGTGAAGGAGGGTGTAAGACGGGACTCCTCTCATGTGGTAGCATTTCACACCCACAGGTATAACAGGTGTAAGTGACTGTACAAGATGCAGGACAAGGGAGAACGAGGCTGGTTGTTACTAGGTCCAAGCCATGACCTTTGGCAAGACTCTGAGCTTGTCTACCCTTGAAAACTTTAATTGCTGGAAACGTACAATCAAGCCCTCAGTGGAGACTCAGCTTGTATTAGCAAAAGAGTTCCTTTCCAAAACAGCCTTTTTGTAAGAGTTCAGTAAGAATGAGCTTGGTCTGGGGACCTGAGGGATGACCCATCCGGATTGATTAAAATCATCTGAGGCCATGAATTAATCTGCTACGAGGTTTCTCCTATAAGCACTCTAGAGATTGGGAATGCCAGATATGACTGGCAGTTTTCTAATACAGAAGACAGATAAAGTGTAGATAATGTTTTCAAGAGAGCTCCTTTATGATTGTAGCTGCCCGCATTAAATTAAATAAGCTATGATGGCAAAAGGTTGGGAGTTCTGCCCTTTTATTTTCTAGCTTTTCGCCAGCATGGGTTTTTCAGCTCTACGTCAGCACAGCTACACCGGCAAAGCCTTTCAGTGAAACCCAAACACATTTGCTTAGCCTGTGTAGACAAGACATCAGAGAAAGGCTTGCAATCTTTTGATCAGCAGTACAGCAATCTGAAAGTTCACAAGGTGAGGAGCACTTCTCACCAAGAATATATGCTGCAAACTGTATTTAGAAATAACATTTTTAATTAAAACCAGCATTTCTGATCCTGTTGGCAGTAGCTATGGGGCATAAGTGAGGATATCTTTTCTGACAGGAGATGTTTGAGATCTTGATGCAAGAGACTGCAAACCAGTCTCAAGCCTGCTTGAATAATCAAATTTAGAACTTCCCTTCTTAGGCATAGATTTCTGAAGTGGCACGCGCAGGTCTGGCACAGAGCACTCATTATTGCCGATAACACAGCTGACATCAAGGGCTTTCCTATGTTATGGAAACTTGTAAAGATGCAAATACAGACCCTTTGTGTAGATCCTGGCTGTGGTTTCACAAGATGCTATTTTTGGTGGCGCAACCAGCTTTAAAAGTTCCAATTCCTTCTGGTTCCCAGAGGCTGTTCCTGTCTTTGTACTTCAGTTATCTTCTGCTGTGCTGCCAGGCTCCTTTAGGATCCAGGTCAAAACCAAACCAAACGCTTTTATTTTTAGTCGGGATGATTTTACTGATCTTCTTTGCAGTGCAGCCCCTTAAAGAGTGATAAGGCATGAGAGATAGGTATGAAGGTGGCAAGATGTCATTAGGAGTGGAATTGCATGTGGGTGGGATCATTTTCCACTAGCTTCGTGCCGGAGGCAGGGTCTTGTGAGACTGCACAGTATTGGGGAAAGCCTGTCATTGCAAACCCCACCATAATCTCCTTGATTCTGGGTCTTGCAACCCCGGCCCTGGAAACTACTGCATAGGAGTGCCTTGCTTTGCCAACCCCAACTGCAAGCCCATCTTACCCAATCTGAGAAACTGGACCTTGGATCCATTGCTCCTTTAGGCTCTTTCTGTGAATTCAAGGATCCACGGGCTGACAGACTCTTCCCAGTATAGCTCCTGCTTCTGCTGGGCTCACAGCATCACCTCCAGTGGAAGCAATGGTGCTCCTGCTATGGCCACCACAGGGTCACCACTGCCTCCTAGGGTCCAGGCCAAATTCGGGGATTGCCTACACTAAAGTTACTATGCAAAGCCTCACACTGTGAAAAACAGAGGACCTGCATGGGGTCTGAAACAGAGACTCTCGCATGTAGGAGCGGATGGGCCCGTGGCCGGGCCTTCTGTCTCCGGTAGTGACCAGTGGAAAGCAAAGGACCAGGGCAAGCATCTCTGCCCCAGCCGCTGACATGCATGGCTCAGCATCTTCCTGTGCTCTGGGGAGGTTTGTATAGGAGGCAGAGGGTTATCTCTCTGGCATGATGCAACACCAGAGGCAGGGACACTTCTGGAGAAGGGGGGTTCGTTCTAGCCCCAGTCACTCAGCCCACACAGCTCCCCACATGCCCCAGCCGGTGCAGGGGAGCAGGGTCAGGCTGTTCCACCAGCACCACCAGGCAAACACACATGCTATGGCCTCACCAGGCCTCAGCCTTTGCTCCCCGCCCCAGCCCCCATTTGATGAGGGGAGCTTTGTTTGCTCACCCTCCCGACACTTGGGTGCTCACTTGGTGGCTTCACTGCCCTGGTACCCAAGCACGTGGCAGTAGGCATGGTCTCTCTGGCCTGCTCTCCGAGCAAGGGCCACCCAGTCCTCCCCATGCATCAGGCAGGCAGCTCCGGAAGGAAAAGCCAATATACATCCTTGCCTGTGAGACTGCGGCTTATTTTACGCGACTGGTTTGTCTCATCACTTGTGGTGCCTCATAGCACACCGAAAACTAGAAAGCAGGCTGAGTGTGGTAAATAAAGGCAGTAAAGCAGGATCTTGCACATTGCGCTTGCTTCCTCATTGATCTTAGGGCATCTTGTCTTGCCAAAACTAAAGCAAAACACAATGCTGAGCAGCTCTGAACAAGGTGCCAGTGTTCTGCTTGCACAGAGATTTTAATCTCTAATGGGACCTGCAGCATGAGGAGAGGGGAATGGAAATGCCCCCCATTTTAAAGAAAGGCATTTTTGGTTCTTTTTTCATCTCTCACTCCAGCACAGCCGCCAGTGGAACAAGTGGGTCTGCTGTTCTCGTTCAGTGTCACCCTCTTTATTGAGAACTCATCTCGCTTCTGTCACTGTAAATTAGAGATGGGTTTATTCCATTCAGCTTCCTACGCCCAATTCAGAAAAACTACAATAGTCACAGAGAAACCTGAAGCTCTCTCTGCTCCGCTGGAGTGTGTCCCCATAAATCATCCCACCTAAAAGGCCATATGCCGCTTTGTGCTACATTCTCTCAGTTAATAAAATACATTAGATCTTAATGCCCCAGGGCAAAAAGATGAGTCTTATGGATCATGCTTTATCTGTTTCAAGACACCAGGTAAACAGATAGTTCTGCATAAATGATGATTGCTTTAACTTAGTTCACACTAAAAGGAGCCACTGAAGAAACAGTTAAAATATTTTTGATTGCTATTCAATGCTTTCAGCCACTGGCTCAAAAATAATCAACAAAGGAGGATATTCAGTTAAAAATCAGAATATTTTGCAAATGCATAAGCAGACATATTCCCACACACACACATAAACACAGACACATCTTTACAAACCTAGGAGAAGTGTTTCCCTTGTGTTTTTTTAAGCCTTTCACATTCACCTTTTCAAGCTATCTTTGTAAAAGCTAGAAAAGTTATTTCATTGAAAAGAGCAAAAGATTAAGCATTTAATCACAAGACTTGAAAAATCAGTGCTTAACAAATAACTTTTAAATCAGCCAATAATACTAGAGCTACGATAGAATTGCAAGGTTTGTCAAAGCTGGTAATACAAATAATTTTGAGGTTTTCATTTTGAAAGGCAATCAGGGGAGACCTCATTTGTGTAGGATGCTATAGAAATATAGAAGGGGGCTGTTACTGCTTTAAAAGATTCTCCTAAAAGAGGTAGAAAATGTTATCTTTGGCACCAATTAAGGGAGACCCGGAGCTCTCTATTAGCTCAAGAAAGGCGGTCCAGGGTACAGGAATGTTCACAGGTAAGATTCCTCTTTCAGTTATACACTAGCACATAAGGCAAAGTGAAAATTAATGTAGGTTCTCCTGACAAGATTAAACAAATATCTTTCTTATAACAGTAGGCTGGTTTTATCCCTGAACTATTAACCAAAGTAAGTGACAGAGAACAATTAAACCATTCATCTCAATTTAGGATCCTAATGCACACCCATGGTCAGCAGCTCCTATAAATTCTTAGTTTTCATCAGCATTCATTTTTAAATGGTTTAATGCTGCCTCTGATTGCCAAGTGCTAAAATATGAATCTTCACACTTCTGAGTCACTGATGTAACTAAGCTGTGACTTCGGCATCAGAGAATTTCCTGGGAGTAATGCAAGCTGGGGTCACGAAAACATCTGAGTCACGATTTCCAGGGTAATTCAAGCCCACCTTTGTCAAAGCTGAACAGACTCCCACGTTCTCCCTCTTCGCCTCACCAGCAACCCGCAGCAGCTCCGTTTGGCGGTAGCTGGGTGGTTGACACCTCGATTTTGGGCTTTTTATCAGCCTGAAAATTGCTCACTGCACCTGCCTCTCCTGGCAGCATCAACACTGCCTTCCCTAAAGGCATTAAAATCCATGTTTTCCCTAGATAAGCAGATTCCTCCTGACTGAACATCCTCAACCGATGGATGTACAGGTGAGTGGGAATAAGAGCAGGTACAGTTTTGCTTCAGGTCTTGGGCCTGCTGGCTGCGAACACCTTGTGTGTCACACTCCCCCAGGTAGATGTGTGATGTAAAGGGCCATAGCTATACCCTCAGAAGCAAGGGTCTGTGAATAAGAAAAGATGGAAGCCATAAATCAGTAGACCAAAAATACTGTCTCTGGTGTCAGTATAATGCACTAACCACTCATTTTCTCCCAGTAATAGGGAGAAAAATGAAGGGATATTTTGTCACATGGAAACAAACAAGCAGAATATCCTTCATCTTTCTTCTACGCTCTTCAAATTTAGCCAAAAAGAAAAAAATCATCTGTAAAGCTGAAGGAAGGAAATGGCTTTCCTTTCCTTTCTTGTGTTTTGATTTTGTCAGGTCTCAGCTTCTGGAGTCTTCTAGGATTGCCTGTCCTAGACAGATGGCTACCTAGTTGACTTTGTGATGGGTTTTTGTTTCCCTTAGAGGTCTGGAAATCCACAAGGAGGGAGGAGATAGGAAGTGAAGGTGCAAGGAGGTGGATGTTGGCCTCCCAAGGGCCTGTCAAACCTTGTAGCTGAGATGCAATGCTTTCTTAGCTGGGCACGCTTTCTCCAGCAAGACCGGCTGTTAGGAGCAACTGGGACTGGAGCCCCGGTGTCCTGCCTGGCAGCAGAGCGAACTGTGGTGCAGAGCTGGGGCAGAGGCACAGCACCTCTGCCCCAGGAGGCATGAACTCAGCACCCCGTTTCCCCTCTCCTTCCAGTCAATCGCAACAAGTTCCTCGAGGAGGTACTCACCCAGATGCCTTCACCAGCTCCCACTGGAAGTTTTCCTTTGGGAAGGCAGACTTGAAGCGTTCACTCTCTGACTGGCGTTCTTGCGTTCAGCCCCTGTTTCTTGGCAGGGCTGTGGCTGCAGCCCGGCAGATTGACATTTCTATCAGGTAGGAAAATGAGGGAGGAAAATGCTTTTGAAATACCTTCTCTCCTCAACCAAAGATAGATAATTGTCATTAGCACTTATAAAACTATTCACTGTCTACATTACCTCAGTTATTCTTATTTCTTCCATTTTTTTCACACTTGTCATATTAAATATATCTGCTTACAAAAAGGTAATGGGCCTAACCTCTCCCACTTTCTGACCAGCAAGTCAGGCATAGTACAATTATATTAGTACCAAGCCTATGCAAATAATTCTGCGATTCTGGTTATTAGTATTAGTATTTTCACCAGAACCTGAAAATTATTTGTGCTGTTTTCAGTTGAAGGCCTTTCTGAGGGATTTAGCCGCAGTACTGTTGTTTTCATTTGAGTCTTGCAGAATGGGTGACTGTAGAGAGAAGTCGAAAATTAGGATCAGGTGAGAGGAGATTCTTTACACTGAAAATAGATCAGAGAGTCATCTGCATGTGACAAAGAGTTATGTACAGCCTTGATGGCTTCAGTTAGACCATGTATGGGTACAAAGATCTGGTTTCATAATATTAAACATAAGATAAGGACCAAAGTGTTCAACAAAGCTTCCTCCAGGAGCGATTTCTAAAGGATACAGGTAAGCCTGTGAATCGGCTGGTCTCTTGCTTACACAAAACAAGCAAGAGGTCTTTTGCTGAGGTCTAAATAAATCGGTATGAGCTCCTTTTCTTTCTTTCTAAGGACAGCACTTAAACCCTTTTTTGGTACTCAACTGCTTGCTTTAAATCAGTCAATTAATTTAAAACACAAAACAAAACAAAAAAACCCAAACAACAGCAGACGTAAAGGGAACAATTATACTGGGAGATACCCTTAACATTTTCCGTGGTCTGACACCTACACACTGGCTGGGCAAAGGACACCAGTAAATATCTTTTGCTAATGCTGAACAAAATTTGTGTCTAACATCGAAGCATTTATTTCTCTGTGAGTGCTAGCCATGCACCAGAATTGTCCTTTGTGTTTCGTTTGATGGCAAATTGTACAACAAATAGATTCACAGCACAATTAAATTCATTGCACAACTAAAAGAAGGCCAAATATCAGTTCTTCTTAGGCTGCAAATGAAGTGATTCAGAATCTTCTGTGGACTTCAGGTGGGGTCCCAAATTTGCTGGACAGTTAAAAGTCTTTGGGTGGAGATGTCGGCCTTTGGCTACAACCAAAAGTGGTGCAGGAGAACACCTGGAGAACAGTGGCAGCAGCTTTACTTTAAACTGGGACGGGCATTTGCCTTTCAGAGTAGGATAAGGTGACCTCCTGAGAAAAAGAGGGAGTCTTTATTCCTCTGAAACTTCCCTCGTGTTTAGCATTGTGGAACTGGATGAGAAGAGAAGTTTGCTTTCAGTGCTGCTGGTGGAAAAACCACTTACGCAAGGGGTCTTGGCTGATGCTTGTATACAGCAGTCCCTTCGTGTGGGACAATCCCATGGCTTCCTCCTCAGCCTCCTGCTCCTTTTAGAGCTACTTGCATTTAAATGGTCCTCCCTTGGCTTTGAAGTTAATATTTCTTTGAGGGGAATGAAGTGATGTACTTACGTCCTCAATTGTTTGTTTGGTGGCAGTTGTTTGCAAGACTGGCTTAGTGAGGAAGTGGAATTCGGGGAGTTTTACATGGGCAGTAATAACCCGCAGCACTTCTACAACCTCCTCTGTCTTCAAAGTCCTCTGCAAATACGGGCTGATTAATCACACTGATGAGGGCCTGATAGGCCATCGTTTTGAAAAGAAAGCGTTTTGTTCTGTGCAAAAAAAAAAAAAAAGAAAGAAACGGTAATGAGGAGCTATTAAAAACCTACTATCCATTTACTCCCCCAGTGTCTAAATAGGCTGAAGCTTCAAATAACTTGTAGGCAAAACCAAAAGTGCATAAATTGGTGATTTAAGGAGTGTTTTTCCCTCTCCCACTACCTCCAACGTCAGACTATTTTTCTCATTGTCTTTACATTTCCTAGCATTTGAAAACTAAGAGGATGTAAAGAAAAAAAAAAAAGAAACCACACAACCCAGGAATTCAACTTCTCATCCACCTGGCTGTGAAGGTAATCACTGGTAAAATGCACTCTTGTTTTGAGAGGAGAGCCAGACGGGCTGGAACAATAGCAGTGTGTATGAACTTTCCCCATTCACCTCAAAGGGCTTCGGTTCTAACACCTCATTAAGATGGTTTAAATGCTAAAGCTGCCGTTTTGTTGTTGATTATCATATCAGAAACCTTCACCTAACATATTTAATTAGTAGAGCTACAAGCCCTGGCATGTCGTCATGGAAGAATAGGTTTCAAATTGAAGTACTGGAATCACAAGTCAAGTGCTCCTTAAGGCTAGTGGTCCACAGCTGGCTTTGTCAATCCTTGCAGTCTTCTCTCTTTTCTGCTTTTTTTTTTCATTCTTGTTCCGTAGACCTAATTTTGGTTTATCCGGTGTTGAATTTGTACCCACATAACATTTGTCATTAGGATCACAGCTGTACCCCTGCAAGAAGTAGTAGCTAACATTTTCATGCAATTGGGTGTGATGTATAGTTTTGAAGAGTGAATTTCTTCCTCTCTGTTTTCCTTCAAAGACTCATTGCTATAGGTACTGTTAACTTCTTCCTCCGCATCTTGTTAGTGCGATTGCAGCTCAGTTACAATCAGGCTTTATTGGCACGACAAGCTACGCAAGTGTCACCAAAGCGTTAGGGAGGAAAGAATCATGCTACTCTGAGCATGAACTGATAGCGAGCGGCACAAGGTCGGGGAGCTGAGCCCTAGCCAGGCCCCAGCTCTGTGGATTTACAGGGGACCAACCTGAGGCAGCTCCTTGTGAGTGCTGAACTGTGCCCAGCGGTACTGGGGTCTAAGAGGGAGAGGGGAAGCCATGCGTTGAGCAAGGAAAATGCCAGGCCCGTAACACCTGCCCTGTACCTTGTGAATTCCCTGAATTGCAGTCAGATACCATCAATGCCGGTGTGTTACAAAAGCCTAGGTAGACAGTTTAGTAGACTGAAATTCATTAGTGGCCTTTAAATAACCAGAAGGACAGATAAGATCTCTGCCCTACTTACTTTGCCTGTCCCAGAAGTGCTTTCTTTCTGGTTAGCCTGTCCATCTGCATTTCTACAAAATGGCACATCTAAGCTAGCATCTGGATGCTGTCTGGGAGAAACTATATATGATAATACTACATTTTTACCGCAATACCTTGCCCTTTTCGCTGCTTGCATCCCAAAATTGTTTCATTTGCATTCGAATACATGTAGTGCATTACCTCTACCTGCAAATGGCACTTTACTTAAATTCAAACACCCTCCCTCTGGCTGAGAGAGTCCCTGCACTGCACGTTGCTGGAGGAAGGACGGCTGGTTTGGGATGCTTATGCACTGCCTTAGGTAACCACTGCTGCCACTGTTGGAGGGGGGACAGGGGGCTCAGTGGGCTTAGGTCTGAGCTGGTAAGGCCATTCTTACATTTTGTAAGTCAGGGCGACTAGCACACGTGAGCAGTCGTGTCTCGCTGCTGCTGAGGTTAGTCACCTTGGGCTAATGCCAGTTTGACCATGCCAGCTCCCACCTCGGCTGCGTGTTTGAAACAATAGGGTTTAGCACAGCTTCTTGGGGTTGTGCTCCTGCACAAGCTTTTCCCCTTCCACAGGTACTGCGGCCACCTGTTGTTAGCACTGGCTAGTTTATCTAGCGTAAACAGAAAGTAATTCTATTCAATCTAATTGCCAGCTTGGCTGTTGACTCTCCTAACAGAGAAACCAAATAGTGTCAGTTACCAAGGGGTATATTTTTAGGGGAGAGAAGTGGAAGGGGGAGGAATGAAGCAGATATATGAGGTTCTGTACAGGGACTACTAATCCCTCTGATGGTGTACACAAACCAAGCTTCAAATACAAATGATCTTGTATGTAGCCAGTTTCTTACAGTGGAAGATTGCTTCTTCACTGGGTTATCCCGTCTTCCTCTTCCCATAGGGACAACATCAACCAAACCCGTAGCAGGCTGATAGGCTAGCTGTTGTGGTGGTCTTACAGTCATGTTTTCCATTTTTCCAGCTCACAGTCACTGACTATGGGCTGGAGTTGAAGCAACGAAGCACACGTGCACCCATCCACAGGCGTGGCTGTGAAAGCTCGTAGCATGTGCCACTGACAAGACTCTCCTTGGAACTGAGTGATGTGGTAGCTACACTGCTGAAATGAGCTCTGCCAAAGTGAACTCTCTTATTTTCCTACTTGAAAATGTTCCTTCGACTCATCTACAGTGCAGTTTTCTCTGCACTGTAAGACATATTTTTACCTATTGGACTTAAGAAGTAAAGCAGTTCGGTGAGAGCAGCTTACTGCGAGCATAAAGCAAATGGAAAAAAGGCCCAGAGAAGCCAAGAAGCTTGGTTTCTTTAGCCAGCTGCTGTCATATAGGTTGGAGTTCATCTATGACAGCAGCTGTTGAGGAATAACCCAGGAGGATTTTTCCTATTACTGTGTACGTTTTCACTTAACCCCCACAGACCTTGAAAGAAAGTAAGTTGAAAAGAACAAGCGCTTTGAAATAAGAGTTTCATACATGAGGTTTTTTAGGACTGATCTGAAGTATGGTAAAACCATGCTTAGACTAGTTCCTAGTCATTAACACTTCAGGTACAAATTTCCAGTCCTTACTCATGTTGGGGAGCATCTGTGTGAGTAATACCTTGTTTGACTAGAAGGGGTCCTTGGGTGACTCAGTATTCATCAGTATGACTAAGAGTTACAGTTAGGTCCCCAAACACTGATGAAAGAATCTAGTATTCTTTATATTTCAGTTGTGTGCCCAACCTTCATTGAATTAAAGATGACCAGTTGCTAGTCCTGCGACGAGAACAGTTTCCACCGTGTCGATGATCTTTAAGGAACTGCTTCTCTCATGGGGAATTGCCATTTGCCATGCACTAACGTACAGGTTTCGTAGACTAACCTGAGAAGAAAAGCTGTTCAAGGAAGGTTTAGACTATCACTTTAGTTTATAATCTAATAACAATGCAGGAAGAACAGAGAAGTATAAAGCAGAGAAAAGGGATTTGAGGTATGTCTTTTGTGGTATACAATGTCATTGAGAAGTAGATATTCACGTAGATACGGTTTGTTGAGGGCAGGAGTACAATCGGGGAGGAGAAACGTCTTTACACCTCACCTTTTTGTAAATAATGACTTCTTGTAAAAGAGAAGGAAGGACTAAATTCACAAAGAAACAAAAGAGAAACTAGACTGAGCAACAAGATGGGGAGGAAGGAGAACTTTGTGGTTATAACAGTCAACGAGGACCAGTTCAGAAGATCTGGGTTTACTTTCTTGATCTCCCAGAGGTTTCTTGTCTTTGGGCAGGTCATTTACATCTTTGTACTTCAGTTCTCTCTCTATGCAAAATGGTAGAACACTTCATTCTTCTGGGTTGGGCTTGCCTCTTCACCTGTGTGTACCTGTTACAGATAGCACCATGATTTTACAAATACATCCAAATATCCTTAGAGAGATTTGATAAACTTGTATGTGCTTTTGTAGAATTCTGGCTATAGATCTACTTTTGATCATCCAGTAACAGCCTGATGGTGTTGTTTCTCCCAAGCTCTCAGTACAAAGTCTCTCATGAAGATGGAGAAGTTCCACAGAAAGGGATCCATCCTGGAACAGATGGGGAAATACAGGAGGCAGAGTAATTACAAATCGATCAGCAAATATATCCAGTTTTTGCAAGGGATGGCTCATTTATGCTTCTCCTGCACTCCCTGGAGCATTTTTTTCTAAGTACCAATACAAGTCTTATCATTGTAATAGCTGATGCTTAACCTTACAACACCTGTCAAGGTGTAGAAAGGGAAAGCAACGTCCTCCCTTAATGAACAGGTGGAACTGAAGCACAGGCTGCATTCAAACTCAAATTACCTGGGAAACTGGCATAAAACCAGGAACACAGCCTAACTCTTGTCTTGCCTAACTTTAGACAAAATGCTAAAGAGCTTAGTTGCAGTAGGAACCCCCTGTGAATGATGGAAGGACTCATTTCCCCTAACATCTAAGTCAGTAGCACTGGAGAAGCATGTGTCTGTCTACTGAATAGATGAAGAATCTCAATGAGATACTTGAAGTTATGTAAGTACTTTGCTATACCATTTAATTTTTCATTGCATAATTCTTTTTTCCTCAGAAACTTTCTTTGCTACGGAGCAGTGATGTTAAATGTCACGATCTTGCCTTAGACATTGATGGTATTATTTTCTTTTTGACAGTTTAAATCACTGTTATACCAAGATCATTTGTCAAATCCCAGCTAAGAGACATTCTGAACTCAGGATTCTGGGCAAGTGAAGGAAAAGACCTTGAAATATGTCATTCCAAACACCACCACTACCCCACCCCAATGAATCCTAAAATATTCTGTTACAAGTTGGGAATTATAAACGCATTGTTGGTTGTGTGAAGCTGCTTTACAATTCATGAATCATTAACAAAAATAGGGCGGCAGGAAAAACGTAACAGTGAGAGAGAGAGGATTTGACCTGATGTTACCAATATGGGGGGGGGGAAGAAATTAAGCTGTGTGCTATGCACTGTCTCACGCCTCCATGTGTGTTCTGTAGAGCTCTCTTGGTTTCAACATAGTCTAGTGTTGATAATTCCCATTTCTTGTTTGTTTGTTTTTCTTGCAATGGTTTTAGCTAAACTACAGTCCATCTGCTATCAAAAACATTTAATTTCATTTTGACTTTGTGGCATTTTGAACTAGGTGTTAAAAATGGCTCTAAATCACTGTGGGTACACATGGATTGCTTTCAGTAGTGTGCAGCCACTCCATTAAAAGGAAAAAAAAAAGATGTTACAGTATTATATCTTGGTGTAGCCCTTGATGTAACTTTCATCTTCCACCAGACTGGTTTCATTGCTGTGTGAGATCCCTATGCAAAATAAAAGAAGAAATTAGCTCACTATGGAAGTAATGACATTAATTATGAAAGCTCCTTGTAAATGGAGAAAAATCATGATAAGGGAGACCTAAAATACTTTAAGATTGTTTCTCAGAGAGGTGAACTGATTATACAAACAATTTAAAGCAAAACAGAAAACAAATAAACAAGGGAAAAAAAAAAAAAGAAGAATGAAAATTGGGCAGTACTCGGTATACTTCCATGTATAATGTATTTCCAATGATGGTAACTTTAGGTGTTAACTAAGACTAGTTAGTAAAATAGCACAATTCCAACACTATTCCATTTTATGTTTAATACACAGAATTTTCTCTTTTATTAAGCAGAGATTTTTCTAACAAATGCTGATGATCAGAACAGTAGCCAATAAGACAGTAAACTCATCTCTATGTTAATACTACAAAACAAGAGGCAGGCTAAATCATCTTAGTTTCAATGACTTTTCACTATTCTTAATCCCTTTAGGCACAGCACTTCTTGCAACCTATATTTTTGTTTCAGCACAGGCTGAAAAGAAATATCCCTTTGAGGGCATCTTTAAGTGCATCCTTAACAGAAGGAATTTATTGGTAATACTAACTGAAAACCCTTTTCCAGATTCTCGATAATGTTTATAAACAATATGTTTTTCATTTGTATATGAAAAATCTCCCGGTTGTCTCAGGTGTAGCTTTATAGAGGAGCTAACTGTGGGCAGCTGTGACCTACATCTGGGCACTGGGCTCAACATTGCCCATATATGAGCAATCACACTAAAAACACCAGACAAACGAATCACTCTTCCCTGGTGTTGTAAAAGGGACCCGTTTGACCCTGTGGGGCTCATCCCGTGTGTCCTGGCCCTGCAGGAACCTGGTCTGCTCTGGGAGACTTTGCTAACAAACTGCTGTCAAACATACCTGGTGTTGACATGTGGGGAAAGTCGTGGGCAGGTGCTGGAGGACCGTTAGCCTTCCAGTGGGTTAGCTGGCAGCTAAGTGAGCAAGCTGCTAACTCAAGTGAGGGGGGGAAAAAGGCAAGCTTTAAGTTCTTGAGTGTCATTACTAGCTGGAAACACCAAAACCTAGCCAAGCTTGGGACAGAGGTTTCTGTGCACTGGCGGGGCTGCATGAGGGACAGCAATGGAGCACTAGACTTGTTTAGTTCTGCAACCAAAATATGTGAATAACACCCAGTGAAAACCCTGAATTGTGTCCTTAATGACCTAAGGCATCTTCTGCCCCCCAGGAGAGTACAACAACAGAAAGGGCAAATCCAAATGGTTATACTAAAGGCATGAGAAACATAAAAGGGAAATCAAAATTACAAATTACTCTGCAAACATTGCCACATGATTCATCTAGTGAAAACAGAGTGTCGTGTCAGTGCTTTGCTTCATTTAAGGGACAAAAGACCCAGAGGTAAACCTTTGGATTCTGAATGGAGTAATCCCAACTCCTTGTGGTCCTGTGTTGGTAAAGCTGATTTATCTTAGTTCATGTTATGTCTAAACATGCTTCCGATATGGTTTCTCTGACAAGTGTGAACTGGATTTCTGGTTTTTGGGGGTTTTTTTTTGAGAACTGTGTTAATCAAAGCCTGTTAATGAGTCTGTTAGATTCCGAAGGACAGTAAATCACATCACAGGGCTCCTAGTATGAGATCCACATGTTGTGCTCACTCTGCAAGGTTTAATTTATTCAAACAAGTGGTGAGGGTAACTTCGTCCTTGGCAGACTTTATGCCAGATCAGGTATTGTCCGTCATGTCACGGCTGGTGTGGAATCACAGCCAGCACTTGCATCAATGTACCACATACCCCACTGTCCTTTGAATTTACCGTGGGGTAAGGTTATGGACATATACAGCTGATGTGGACTAGCTGATGAGCTTTAAGTCTGCACTATAGTATGGGCTCACTATTTGGTATGTCCATGTCCTGTATATCACAATGTGTGATTTATGTGTCCATACGGCAAAGGTTTGTATTCAGTGGGAATTATTCTGTTTTAAATCAAGATATGAATTTTAACAGATGTAGTTAAAAAGATGTGAAAGGCTGTACAGACCCTGCCTTAAGGAAGGGCTATTTTAGGTTGGTGGAAGCAGCTTTACCTCCAAATACGGCGTAAGCATACCCCTCACTAGAATATTGTACATCATTCTGCTGCCTACGTGGGGAGAATACAAAGGAGGCTGGAGAAAGCACCTTCTAGTGAAACACTTTTAAATCAATACTTTAACAAAAGAAAAATCAAGAGCTACTTTGTTATAACGTGTGTATATATAGAAGTCTTTAACCTAAGAAGCAAACAAATAAAAAGATTTGGTGATGGAAAAGGGAAAGCCAAGTTCATTCACTCTAGAAATAAGATGGGTGGGTTGGTTGTTTAAATTGTGGAGAGGATAAATGATTGGTGGAAACCACCAGCAGCAGTTGTGGACTTTCAGTTTCTTGGTATCTTCATACTAAGGCCAAATGTCTCTAGGAAATTTGTTTAGTCAAATGCATGTGCCTGGCATCAATTTAGGTATAACACTGAGACTGAGCAATGTTATACAGAAAGTCAGTTTGTGTGGTATGATAGCCTTAAAATCTATAAATAATCTATAGCAAATACTGTTCGGCTGGATGAATAGCCTCATGCTATCTTTTGCACAGTGCAGGACTGTGTGCAGACAGGTGTAAGGCAGTTTGGTTCCATCTGAGTGAAAAGACCTCGTGAGTACGTTCACATTAGAGTGGGATTTGGCCCGTGCCTCACTGCAGTTCTGCCACAACTGAGTCTAAATTCTTATCTCCTGCATGGGAACGGACACTGCTGGATCAACTCTGGCTGGCGAAAGACAGAGATTTAGCATGGTCCTGTTTGTGTAGCTGTGACCATTTGAAGACCCTATGAATATTAGGGTAGATGCGGGAATAGACATTTAATCTATTTGTTTGACCGGGGTATTACAGGTTGCTGTGACAGTGTACAGACCCAGTCCTGGTCATTTTGCTCGTGGTGGTGAGGGAATTGCCTTCTGCTCCCAGAGGAATGTGCCACTGTAGCCTGGGGCATCACAGGATACACAGCTGCATGTGGACCCGCATCCCTGTAGGCAATGCGTTGCTCAGGAGGCTAACTGTGCATCAAGTGTCTGGCCTCCACCATTAGTTTAGGCAGATTAGGAACTATAGCCTGCCTCCGAAACAGAAATTTTAGTGATCAAAATACTTCGACTTCATCTGCGCCACAGTCTTATCTGCTGCTATTGGTGTATTGATCAACACAAAAGGTGTGTAATGATGAATAAGGGTTGGGTGTTTGAGCTGGGCAGTGAGAAATGGGCAAATTTTGTTTCCAGGGAGTAGCTCAAGATAGAAGTAAGAGTATGCTGCTTATCTTGGCTGCGGTGCTGCCTACCGCTGTGCCTTGAGGAGCTGACAGTACAGACCCTTAATGAAAGCTGAGGACTTGCGTTCGTAACTTCTTAATCATCTTATTCTTCCTGTTCTGTACAAGACAAAGTGTGAGTTGTTCTTATTTTATGATCCTTCTTGTGCCTTCTAAAGAAAGCAAACTCCTGGCAAAGACCATGGAGATGGAAAATTACAATAATCAAGCCCGGAGAAGACAAAAGTGTGAATAAGACTTTCAGCAGAAGTGTGACTGAGACAGTGTTGAATATAGGGCAATATAGTGAAAGTGTTAATAAGCAGATTTACAAAGACAGGAAATGTGAGAAACAAAGGTAAGCTCAGGATCAAAAAGAGCAGATGGATTTCTTTCTTCAGGCACAAAATGGCATCAAAGACTCAAAATCGCCAACACAAAAGTTAATGACTTTTCTACAGTGGCCACCACAAGGGTGAAATGGAAAAGATAAGGTAGAATAATAATGAGATTGATCCTTGCAACAGGGCAAGCAGAATCTGCTTAAATTAATTTGCAGCTAATAGATATATACCTGCTTGTAATAGAAATTGCCGAAGATTTTTGAGCAATGAAAGAGTAGAAAGTTTCACCAACCCAGCAGATCTCTATGAAAAGTTTAGTATCCATAAATTGGCATCCTGTGATAAGAGACATTTTCTAAAAAAAAAAAAAAAAAAAAAAAAAATTCTGGCTGGCTTTTTTTTCTGGATTTCAAAATGTTGTATTTTCCAATCCGTTTGCACTGCTTCAGGTCAGTGAAGCCACCGCAGTGTCTAGCGGTGTTGCCAAGAACAGCCTGTGCTTTCAGTAACAGGGACATCGAAGCC
Source organism: Cariama cristata (assembly GCF_000690535.1). Classification (NCBI taxonomy): domain Eukaryota; kingdom Metazoa; phylum Chordata; class Aves; order Cariamiformes; family Cariamidae; genus Cariama; species Cariama cristata. The sequence goes on along the minus strand of NW_009621330.1, from coordinate 49,484 downwards.
GTCCCCACCTCCAACACCTCATTGCCACTCCTGTGCTGTGCTTGGGATTGTGCTGGTACTGTGCTTCGTGGGCAGGAACGCAGTCACCTGGGTAAGGTCCCTATACAGCCGATATAGAATTCTTTTCTGCGGGATCAGTTTCCCAGTTTGGTTCATCGCGTTGCCTTACAACCAGGGTATTAGTTCGGGTGGTTGAGGAGAGTTATGGAGCAGTATTTCTGAGTTTCTAGCCTTTGCCTTGAGCAATTACTTCTCCCAGCCATGTACCTCAGGTTTCTAGTGGATGTTTGTTGTGAGACCTTTGACACGGTCCCCCCCAACATCCTTCTCTCTAAATTGGAGAAACATGGATTTGATGGGTGGACTGTTTGGTGAATGAGGAGTTGGTTGGATGGTTGCATCCAGAGGGTAATGGTCAACGGCTCAATGTCCAGATGGAGATAGGTGACAAGTGGAGTGTCCCTCAGCAGTCTGTATTGGGACCAGTGCGGTTTAATATCTTAATCGATGACATGGACAGTGGGATCCAGTGCACCCTCAGCAAGTTTGCCAATGACACCAAGCTGAGTGGTGCGATTGACACGCCTGAGGGACAAATGCCATCCAGGGGGCCCTGGCCAAGGTCATGAAGTGGGCCCATGTGAACCTCACGAGGTTGAACAACGCCAAGTGCAAGGGCCTGCACATGAGTCAGGGCAACCTCGGGTATCAATTCAGGCTGGGAGATGAAGGGATCGAGAGCAGCCCTGAGGAGAAGGACTTGGGGGTGCTGGTGGATGAGAAGCTCACCATGACCCGGCCATGTGCGCTGGCAGCCCAGAAAGCCAACCATACCCTGGGCTGCATCCCAAGTAGTGTGACTAGCAGGAGAAGGGATGGGATTCTGCCCCTCTGCTCCGCTCGGGTGAGACCCCCCTGCAGTACTGCTTTCAGCTCTGGGGTCCTCAGCACAAGAAGGATGTGGACTTGTTGAAGCGAGACCAGAGGAGGCCACGAAGATGATTCGAGGGCTGGAGCACCTCTGCTGTGAGGACAGGCTGAGAGAGTTGGGGTTGTTCAGCCTGGAGAAGAGAAGGCTCCAGGGAGACCTTAGAGCAGTCTTCCAGTGCCTAAAGCAGCCAACAAGAAAGATGGGGAGGGACTTCTTAGCAGGGCCTGGAGTGATAGGACAAGGGGTAATGGTTTTAAACTAAGAGGGTGCATTTAGACTGGATATAAGGACCACGTTTTTTGCAATGAGGGTGGTGAGGCACTGGCACAGGTTGCCCAGCGAAGTGGCAGATGCCCCATCCCTGGAAACATTCAAGGTCAGGCTGGATGGGGCTCTGAGCAACCTGATCTGGTGGAAGGTGTCCCTGCTCATGGCAGGGGAGTCGGACTGGATGGCCTTTAAAAATCCCTTCCAACCCAAACTATTCTAAGATTCTCTGTTTCTGTGTCTACCCATGAATATCTAATTTTTCTCATCTAGCAGCAGTGCCACTCAGTGTATTCAAGCCAACCAAGGCTGATGTACAGCTCCTTTAACAGGGCAATCTGGGGCTTCAGCAGCTAGCTCGTAAGCGGATCCGAGGGCTATATTTTGAGGAGATCAAGAAAGGCTGGTGCAGAGTGGAGTATTGTGAACAAAACCAGCCCTGGCTATCCAAGTTAAATTTGCTGCCCAATGTCCGTCATTGTTCTCAGAGAGAAATCTGTTCCCTGGGGGCCCTTTTAACTGTGGTCATGATGTGGCTATCAAATCGCACTAATTGGTTAGGACGTGAAACACTCCTGGGACACCCCAGGTTTCCTTTAACAGAGGGATTGTATGGGGAAAATGAAGATTTAGAAGACGGTCATTGCAAAATTGAGTTATATGTGGTCTTGGAGATTGCTTTTACCCTCTGAGTTTCACCTGTCAAGGTTGGGAGTTACAGTCACATTTTCCTATTTTTCATACATTTCTCTCTCCCTTGTTGCTGTGTGCCGCCCAAATGGTGGGCAAAGGTGACAGAGAGGCCGGGGTGGGGGAACTTGAACACGAAGTGCTGCCAGATACACGGCCCGCACAAATGGAAACCTGGCTTCTAACAGTCAGTATTGCCTTTTAGTGCTATAAATAAAAGACTTTACCTGATAGAAAGTGAGCTTCAAGTTTTCACGGCACTTTTTTTTCAAGCGGCTTAGGTGGAGATCACAGAGGAAGTATGTGGCCTGGCAAGTCCTTTGACCTTGTCAACACGAGGTATCAACCCAGATAAAACCTAAAAAGGGCTGTGTGGGGCCTCCCAAGATCCTCATGCTGAACAAGGCTTCCAAATTCAGAAAAGGGAGTTTCGGCTCAGAAATGGATGAACGAGGAGCATTACTGTACCGCAGCCACAGGTTCCCCTTGTACCCCCTACCTACTGGAGCAAGGAGGGACAGACAGTTCCTTAGGTCCCAGAACTTTAGTATGTCAGAGGAAGAATGAGTGAATTGTGGTTGAATAGAGTAAGAATGAGACAAACCTCCAAGGGTGTTATGTTAGATTATATTTGTCTCTGAGTTTAATCCAGATGCTAGAGCCCACAGAGGACAAACTCAGAGAAACATTCCCTTTTAAAAGAGGCAAGATGAGGCCGGTACCTCGCTGGGGTCAAAGCTCAGTGCAAGGTGGGCAGCACCATTTCCCGCAGATTCCCCTCAAAATGTTGCAGCTTGAGACCCAACTCCATACCCACCCAAACCATAGCTATTTTTTAGTATCTTTGCCACAGTCTCCTGATCTGAGGGACAGAAGGGACCTGTGATGCTACCTGAAGCCTTCTGTCCTTTCCAACTTCTGAGCTGCAGCAGTCCCACAGGTGTCTTGTACCAAACCTTGATGCATGTGGACATGTGAGTTTTCCCAGAAAACAAATGAATGTGTAAATGGGTATTTTCTGAATCCCTAGGCTGGATTCTTCTCCCCATGGATTTCCAGCAACTATATTTTAATCTTGGAATGACTATGACAAAAAAAAACACATTAGCTCTGACAGTTACTTGAGAAGGAAAAAAAAAAAAGAAAGAGACGGCAAGCCCTAAGCTTCCTTGTGGAATTCTCCCTTCTGAAACCCCCCTGAGCAGAAAACCAACCCCAGTTTGGTAACCAAGACTTTGTAGCTGGTCCTGACTTCATACAAATGTCTGAATGCAAAGCAGCAGTGTATTTTCTTGGTATGGTTTATACCTGGACCACCAGCATATGACCTGCCGGTTCCTTCTGTCTAAATTGGCCTTCATCAGTTTCCCATCGGTTTATCAGTTATTTCTACGCCGTAGTTGTGGGATACGCACCCTGAGCCAACAGGCAAATATAAATGCCGTTTCCTGTTGAGTTTAGCTCAGCTATGGTAAGTATGACCACAAAAATGTCTGCATTCTACATCGAAATAGTAGCATTGAATTTCCTATCTAACCCACAGAAGCCAGGAAATTAATAACCTCTTCTGGGTTATAGCATAAAAACATTAAAAGGGCCTTAAAAAAAAAAAAGGAAGAAAAATAAAGAGACACTGCACATACTAGTATCTGAATGTCAGGATGGAATTTTAGTCAAATTGTATTAACAAGAGTTAAAGAGAGAGGCTGGGAGGAAGGACTCCCAATAGCCATCCTAAAATACTGTGCAGCATCTGATACCTTACTCAGGGGATCTCTGAAATCAGTCGCAGGTTTGCTGGCGGGTGGATTGCAGGAGCAAACTCCCTGAAAGCCGCAGGATAGTCCCAGGGCTGGACCAGGGCAGCCCGGGAGAAGGCTGGGACAGCTTTGTTCGCTAAACTCTTACCAAGGCACAGTCAACACTTAACTCCCGCTTCTGTCTGTTATTTGTTTAGTTTTGACATTTTGTTGTTACAAGGGCTTAAAGAATTTTTTTCTGTCTTTCCAGTTCTTTCTGTGGGGCTGTTGACAGCCTTTGGTGCTTACACATTTCCATTGTTTTCTCTGCTTAACCAGTTAGTCAGATTTGCCCATTTGTTTGCGGGTTCTTCAACTGGCAACAAAAGAGAGTTTTCATACTTTTTTTTTTAAATGTAGGAAAATGTGATGTAAAACCACAGACATTATTAGGGGGGATTCAGAGACAGGTGTAGTAGCTAGGGCTGCTGTTGAATTCGTTTTTGAAACAGCCTAGATTTCAGCTGTTTCTCCATTCTTGCGGTGTTGCCTTAGAGTATGAACAACCAGGAAGGCAGTAAGTGCTTTCCGCTTTCTTATTATAAACGAGGAATGAACAAAATTCACTGGAACTGAGCAGGAAAAGTATGAGGAAGGGGAGAAGAGGAGAAGACAGCCATTGCCCCTCCTTGCCAGCAGAGGTGGAGATTTCCATGGGGGCAGCCCTTCCAGCTCAGTGCCTCCCACAGATTTCTCTGGGAGTGCTGAGCATCCCTGGGCTGGTCCTGTGTAGGCAGCTCTCTGTGTGTGTTTTGGGGTGGGATGGTGCCTGGAGACACCTGCCAGTGCTGGTTAGAGATAGTGCTGGGTGAATATGTCAGATGATGTTGGAATAAAACCTTCCCTCCAACTTCTACAAGTTGGTTGACCCTGCTGTGCAAAACAGCCTTGACCTGCATCTCTCTTGGCTCATGCAGCCGCCGTCTGATCTGCCTGGCAGAGAGGAGCCGCTCCCCATCACGTGGAACCCCTTCATGCAAAGGCTCTGAAGAAAGCACTGAATTCAGATCGCAGTGTCCCCAGTGACAGCTGGAATATCTTCAGGGGATGACACTGAGGTTGCAGGAGGCCAATGAGTATCTTGCCCAGAGATTTTTTCCACAAAAGTGAGACCAGGGCTTTGGGACCGTGGCAGAGGCACGCAACAGATTGAAAACTGTGACCACTTTATTGTACAAAGATGACAGAACTGGCAGGATGATTTTGAGAGTGCCCTGAATTGCCTCCTTTTGTTCGCTGGTTCTCAGACTGTGCAGAGCTCAGACAGACCGGGGTGTTAAGTCTCTGGTGTCAGCGTGATTTCTCAGCCGTGCAGAGCTCTCCGTACTGATAATGTTCAGCGGAGAAGATGGGGGGAAGATCCGTCTTTTTAACACAGGTATATGCATGTGTTTGGGTGTGTTTGCCTTTGCACGTGTATTAGGCATAAATGAATTCAACGCAAATTTAGGGGAACCTCTAGAAACACACATCCCGTTATATAGCTAAGCATGTTAGATAAATATTGGGGGAAAATACAGGCATATACCAAATTTTATGTTGTATTGGACTTGCACATGCTGAACAAAACCACATGCACAACCACATCCATTAGCTAAAACGTACAGAAGAAATTGCTACCTAACCAACTGATCTTTGGGCGAGAGTGCCGGCTGTGTGCCTACCAGCATAAGATGCAAAGCAAAGAGGGAATAAGCAGCAGAGGTACCAGGGGCGTACACAGTCATATGTTCCTCTTTTTAACCTCAGTAACCTCTTTTCTCCCACTCGTAGCCCACATACCTCCACCCTCACCCTGAACAGCCAATGAGTATATGAAATGAAAACCATGTTTGTTAGCTACATGGTTCATGATGACTAATGGAGACTTGGTTAAATAAACTAGCGGGCTTTTTTTGTTTTATTGGTGGTAAAAGTAAATTAAGAATTACTCACGAGCTGCAAACGGAGACTGCTTGAACTTAATATTGCAGAAATGAAATTTGTGTGAATGGGTGAGCCAAAATGAACACGATCATTTGGAATCAGTTTTAATAAGCAGAATTTAAATCTGAATGGCTGTAAGGCAGGTTATGTTAAATGAGCGATCAGGTGTAACGTGGGTGACTAGTTCTCGGAATTACAGTAGGCGGGAAGAAATGGACAAACTGGGGAAAAAAAGAATTCAACAACAAAAAGGATTCATTTAAAAAAAATCAGTAAAGAACTTGCATGGAAACATACAGTGCTTTCCAAGGAATTATTCCTTTATATTCATGTAAAAGGCACGATGCCTTTCTTTGTACATATTATGGTCTTTTTTTCATGTACATAATAATCAATATTCCTTCCCAAAAAGTTTAAAAATGTATACATATTGGAGAGAAATGGGAAAGACTCTTAAAGATCTTTGAAACAAAACAACTTCAGATTTTTTCTTCTTCTTCCCTATGACCCTCCTCCCCCTTGAATCCCAATTATTTTTCCAATCCGTTTCAACTTTTTGCTATTGATAAAATTCTGTAAAATAAAACTCACGGAAGCCAAGGTTCAAGCACTACACTGACCGTGTTACAAACATTCTGTGTGGGCTGCTTAATTAGCATGAGTGAATGTGGATCTGCTTGATTTGCTTTTCTTCATCAAAAAAAAAAAAGCAAAACCATGAACCTGAGCTTGTTATCAAGCGATATGATTTTAGGATATAGGACTTTAGGCGAGGTGCCACACTCATGAGACGTGATTTGATATGAATCTGTATAGGGTGGCAACGCTTAAAGTCAGCAGGCATTAATTGTGATATGTGGACCCTAATGGACCAAAATGCTAATTTCCAAGTTTAGGTTCTTTATCAGAGTACTTATATTTGCATTTGTCTCTAAAACAGTGCTTAGATTCCTGGGAAATCACAGTAATGTGAACATTTGCTTCTAAAACTTCATAAGCAAGTGAAAAACACGGTGTCCCTCGTCTAAAGCCCATACTACAGGGGCCATTAGCTGTGTTTCTTGAAGTCCTAAAAATGTTGATGAACTTGTGTACTGACTGTGCATTTTGATTTAAAGCCTTTCTGTGGAGGACTTCCTCCTGGTCTGGAAGTGGAAACATTGATGTATGCAGAGAAAACCTCTTCTCACAGGGTTTCCTGCCTCTCTTGCAGCAACAGCTCACAGAACTCGCGTTCTCTTCGTCGGTCTTCATGTGTTGCTTAGAAGCTATGAGAAATTGGGGTAGCCCTTTGGGCAAGTGCACAAGGGCCCCAGCACTCAGCCAGACCAACCTTAACCTCCTAATTCTATCAGCCCTGGCCATCACATCTTCGTAGTTAGGTGAGAGAAGAGCAAATGTTTTTTCTATTAAGTCAAAAACTTAGTGTCCTTGTGCTTCTTTTTTTTAAAAAAAGAGATGCTGGCAGGAATGGGGACTGCAAGCCTTAGAAACAAAGGCAAACAGTGAGGTTTGCATCGCACTTCTCGGTGCGTTTATGGCAGCGGTTTACGGTGAACGAGCATTATAACTTGCATGGAGGTAGTGAAGACCTTTGGTTGTCAAATGGGTGTTGGACAGAAAGTCCATCTCAGGTCCCATCATACCCCTCGGAGGTGTTGGCCTGGGCAGCGCAGTGCTGGCTTTTAGCTGTGTGCTCTTCCACTTTTGAGGCTTGGAGTTGTGTTTTTGATGTATTCATCAGGCGCTGGGGTGATCTGGAAACGGTCAGCGTTTCTGGAAATCAGGCAGCAACTGCGGGGGCAAGAGACTTGCTGACTCATTTCTGGGTACCGGGTGTTAACCCCTGTGTTGCATCCCGCTCGGGCAGGCGTTGCTGCTCCCCAGGAAGGAGGAGGAGGAGGAGGAGGAGGAGGAGGTGGTACACGGGCAGGAGCTGGCACCGGAAGGTTGAGATTGTAGCAGGGAGAGGTGCTGAACTCTTGGCAAGCAGGCTAGTGGTAGACACAGCTTTGGCATAACCAAAGCGATCTGCAAGCAAGGATGGGCTCCATACGTGCTAGACAAAAGGGCTGGCGGGCGGCCAGGGGCTCTGCGAGGCAGCAGCGTGTGCTTGTCCTTGGGGGTAAGCGTCCTTGGCAGGGGGCCGGAGAGGCCCTGCCATTGTCAGCCTCCTCTTGATTGCCCAGCAGGCCCGGGGTGGGGGGTGGAATCTGTGGTGTGTTTTGTTTGTCATCTTTTGTTTGCAACTTGAAGCAATCCTGCAGAGGGGAATTGCGCTGTTTGTTTCCGACAGCCCTAGCAGAGCATGCTCTGTTGTTTGTCAGGCCTTGCTAGCGTGCGTGGGAACCTGCGGAGCGAGGTCAAGCCGGCCATGGGTCCCTTTGTCCGGTGCATCCGAAGCCCGGCGGTGTGCCTGGGCCAAGGGGAGCTGGGGCGATGGTCGGTTCCAGCCCTTGCATCTGCCAAAACACTGCTCTGCAGCCAGGTTTGGCTCCTTCCCCCCAAACCACCTTGCTGAGTAGTCGCTGGGGAAGGGCAGGGAAGGACCCTGCCAGCCGGGTGCGGGCAACCCCAAGATGCCCTAGGAGCATTGAGGGGGGCAGAGGTGCAGCAGCCCAGGGAGGCTGCAGCTCACCACCCTGGCATTGCCACCAAAGACATCGTACCATCAGATCTCGGCTGTGGGAAGTGAAGCTGAGACTCAGCTCCTGGTCACCTGTCCGGGCTGAGCCTTTACGGTGGCTCGGCCCATCCCTGGCTTTATACCCAGAAAAGGGACACGTTCCTGCTGGAAGTAACTTTTGGGGAAGAAAAAGGAAAAGCCAACACTTCTGTATAGCCCATATGGTACCCACAGGCACCCTGGGCCTGCTGTGGGACTGTATCATCCTTCTGTGTGCCCACAGGGTGATCCAGTCCTGCCTGAAATGTGAGAGGTGCGGAGGTCACCATCCACAGCCCAAAAAATCCATCTCCTGAACATCAGGTCTGCGTGTCACTGCAGACCCCGTTGCAATCGGGCGGCTGTATCAGTTGGCAGAGGGCAGAGACCCCCGCCTCGGGCTCGCGTGGGAAGTGTGCCGACACACAAGAGGGTCAAAATCAGTCACGTCCTGAGAAGTATGAGCTGCTTTCCAGTTTGCAAGCAGCAGGGTCCCCTTGGTGGTTTGCACCTCTCTGATTATTTTTAAAAACATTTTGATATGCTGCCAGTTTAAAGGGATGTGGTTTCCACCAGCCGTCTGCTCTTTTTAACGCTGGGATTTTTAACATAATGATGTATAAATGGTTTGTGTTTTGATTTAACGATTTTTTTTTTTTTCTTCCCCCGGCCCTGCTTGCTTTTGCCTTGGCTGTGTGGCCCAGAACAGTAGAGCTCTTTGCCACGCACCCAGCCCCTGCGGCTTTTACTCGGTAAGAAAGGCGTGAGGAGCATCGCTGACCTGGCAGTCGAAGGGGCTCCCAGGTACCGCTCTCTCAATGCAGGGACTGTGTGTGCCTGTGTCCTGGTTTGGCAAAAACAGGACTATTTCTCTTTTCAGGAGTTTTTTCTTGCAGTTAAGTTTCTTCTAAGTAACTGCACTTTCTGACAGTACAGCTACATGTTTTTTCAGACACTGTGTTTCAGACCTGATAACGCTCGATGTTTATAGTTGCTACTGAAGTATCGGTAGGATTGGTTATGCAGAGAGGCCCATGTTTGTACTGACCCTCATGAGAACCAAAGCCACTGCTGGCCTTCTCTTGTTGAAGAATTGAAAAGTTGTAAAAGGGTCGCGCCTGCAGAAGAGTGCGGATGGGACAGCTGACCAAAAACTGACCAACGAGGTATTCCATCCCATCCACCTCATCCTCAGTATAAAGCTAAGGGATCACAAGGGTCGGTCTCTCTTCTTTCACGGCTGGCATCCCTGTGGGACCCTGCTCGCTCTCCTGCCTCTGACCCCAATCCGTGCATTCCTGAATCTGGTTCCTGTTGGCTACGGAGTCCGGTCCGGGACGCCCGGGTGCCCGCTCTGCTGAGCCCCTGTGGGTTGCGGACTGCGATCCCCCGGCCGTCATTGGGACACTCAGTATTGGTTTTGTATACTTTTCCTCTTATTTCCATGATTGGTAGTATCAGTATCAATATCATTATACTATTTCTCATTATTATTGTATTATTAAAGTAGTTTTAACTTCCAACCCGTAAGTCTCTCTCCCTCTTCTCCGTCCCTTCCCCTCCTGGGGGGAGAAGGGGTTAACAGCGAGCCCCTGCCACCCCTTTTAAGAGCCGGCCCAGCCTTAAATGGTGACACACAAGATGGTCCTGTTCACATCACCTAGTCGCAAAGACCAAATCTAATTCAGGGAGGTCGGGAAGTAACAGGTTTCATACCTATCACCTGCAGCACTTGGAAATCCCTTTTGAACTTAATTTTCCTGCCATAGAGCTCACTACTTTTTTTTTTTTTTTTTTTTTTTTTGTTAATTTATCTCCAGTCTGTAAAAATTAACTGTGAACATCTGAGCTGTGTGGCCTTTCTGTGTCTCAGCTGTGTGATACACAAAGACAACTTGCAGTTTTCCCTATTTTCCCATTGCCTTTTTCTCCGTAGAAAGACTGAGGATGCTCCGTTGTTACTTAAAATCATGTTTTATTGTCATCTCCCCCACCTTAATGCGTTAAGACCGGTGCATTTCTAGGAAAGATATCCCTTCTTCAAAGTGCTAATCTAGCATTAAGGCTATGTAAGTATTAAACATAAAAACATATTAGACTGTAGACTTTCTAATTAAGGTCCCGTGCACAGGAATCAGGTGTCTCCCTTCTCCTGTGCCTCCTATGATGAACGTTAGTAATTTTCTAGCCTCAGGGACTAGAAAAATGTGGTTTGAATGCAGAAAACAATCAGAAGCCTTACTTTCTGCCATTACATACATATTTTTTAAAATTTAAAAACCCTCCAGGTGTTCTCTACGGATAAAGAGAAGCTACGTCTTTCATAGAGTATCTTAATGAATTAGCTGATCGCAGCTAATACTAGGTTTGTAATTTAACTCTGTTTATTTTTAACAGACTTAGAAAGAAAATTAAAAGTTAAAAAAGAATAATAGCAACTGTTGTGAATACATGGAATCATATGGTTTTAAAACAATTAGAATATATGTGAATATTAACTATCAGATCAAACCATATTCAGAGACTTTTTTCACACAGTATTTTGCGCTCACCGTAAATCATTTTGAAGCTGTTAACCTGTACTACAGTGTGGCGTGCTATATTGTCGTAACTCAGTGATGAGACTATTGTGCCAACGGTCAGCATGTCCTTCTACATTACTGATAGTTTATCGCATGCAAACCCGGGGAGATGTGATTTTTCATGTGAGTTTCAAAGGGGAATAGGCAAATTCATGGCACAGAAACCCAGTCGGGGCTGTTGAACAGAAAGCCTCATCTTCTGGCTTACAAATTCCCTGAACTTCAAATCGTTGGGAGAATAGTCCCAGGAAATACCACCACATGCTTTTCCTCTTCTTACGCACTTTCCTAACTGTCCACGTGAGATCAGCTAAATACAGTCTAACCTGGGACAGGCTTTATAATGTTCTTGTGACATTTCTTTTTCACAAAACAATCATTAAACCCTTTGGCTCATGTGTGTATCTGCTTCCATTCATTTCCCAGTGATCCTGTAGTTTGAAAGGATCAGAGAGATGTGAAGCCAAATACACTTTTTGCTTTTTTCTAGTTTTTTTTTCTTTCTCTACATACAAAAAGATAAAATATGTATAAGTGGTGATAAAGCAGAATGGACTTGGAAAAAAAAGTATGTGATACTATTACTGATAATCTTATATGCTAGCTGATATAACAGAATTACTTTAAAGTTACTTTAAAAATCTGTGGAGGTTTTTATGTTTCTAATTTTGTTGCGGAAAAAGTCAAACTTTTGGCATGGTCTGTATTTTAACTGGACAGAGGCAAAATGAGAGCCAGTGCTCTGAACTTCTTTGGATTTTGAAGAATTGTATCTATGAGAAAGTAAGAAACTGGTTTGTAAACCTTGAAACAGTTTAGCAATATTAAGAATCTGCTTTGGTTTAGAATCCTTTAGGCAAGGGATCAATTTAAATTAAAAAGATTGACAATGGGGGTTCTTACTGGTTTAATTTTGTTTCCACACCTGTTTGGGTCATGTTTTGAAGCTTCTGGGAGCTGAAAACACTTTCAAAGTAATTTTTTTCACTGTGGTTTTGATTCTGGTATAAATGCAGATCAAAAAAACAAAAACAAAAACAAAAACAAAAAAAAACCAAAAAACAAAAAAACAAACAAACAAACAAACAAAAAAAAAAAAAACAAAAAAACAAAAAACAAAAACCAAACAACCCAAAAACAAACCCCAAACCAATAATTTTGCAAATTTTCCTCGAGATATAGGGTTCATCTTGACTGAAATTGTTTTGATGTTGCGTTTCTGTTTTCTGAGGTAACTGCTTCACTAGTATCACTGCTTTTTGAATCTGAAAGCTTGTGGGAACAGCTAATTCCTACACCTGTTGTTTTTTTTTTTAATCCAAATTCTAGTTTAATACTAGTCCTGCTGTCCTATCAGTCTGTCCTCCTATTTCATTTTGCCTGGATGTGCTTTCTGAGCATCCTTGTATCTTTGAGGAGGGACTGGTGATTGAAGATATCCATAGATCTGACGAGCTTTTGCAATGCCGTTAAAGCTTTGTTTTCTTTTGCTGAAAACTTCACTTTGGTACAAAAGCAACCTTTTGAGACATGCCTGAGGGAACTTCTACTAAGCGGCTCAATGAGGAGAAGTCATGGGACCTGAAAGATGGCTTTTAAAATAACTAAATGCTTGTTATTGTAGAAACCCATCACTGTGCTTGATGCCGTCAGAAAGTGCTTTATTTTGTAAGGATGCTCAGCCGTTGGAAGGAGAAGGTGGGCAGGAGCAAAGGAGAATGACTGGGACCTACCCAGAGAAGTGAGCTGGAGCGGAGCCCAATGTAAGTTATCTCAAAAAGAAAGAAGGGCTGAAATCTGTCCTTTTGTTTCGCCTCCACTTCATTGCTGGTCTTTTTCCATTACTACTCTTTTACCGATGTAAAGTTCTTACAAGTTTCAGAATCTTCTATAGAGCAATATATTCCTACTGGTTATTGCTAGCCTGAATAATGAAAGAAAAGGAAAAAGAGAAACTTTCTTAAATCTAAGTTCTACACCCACTCCTAACCTTTAGACTGAAACCAGTAACATCACCTGTGAAAAATCCTGCCGTATGAAAATCCCTCCATGCCACCCCACACACGTTGCCAGGGTAGTTCAATTTCTGAACTCTCTGCAGGCAGTTTTGTCAGGTCTTCAAACACACTTCAGCTTTGTGCTGAGCTCTGGGTTAGAAGTCAAGGTCAGAAATTAGTCCAGAGGGGCTGAGAGGGATCCAAAATGGGAAAAGTTGAACTTCAACTGTCCTGTTTCTTCTGAAGGGGCAAGTTAGGGCAGCGTTAGGCTCATTGCACTTCACGTTCGCTGCCGGGGATGCAGGATGGACCTCCTCAGTCATCACCTGCAAATCTACAGTTGCTTTTCTCAAGGCTTCCCTGACAAACTTATTTTCCATGTTGCAGTAACTGGTCTAGCACCAGAGTAGTTAGGCTTCCCCATACCTCCCAGTTCCCCTTAGATTAAGAGATGTTACGTCAGAAGGACATTAATTTGAGGAGACTTCTAATACTTGTTTGAACTGGAGCACGTTTTTCAGGTATGTTCTTGATTTAAAGCTTTGAGGAGAAAAACTGAGCGCATTTTCAGTACATTGCTTTCCCTATTGCAAGGAGCATATGTCTAGCCTGAATTAAAGCTACTCATTTTGCCTATTGCCTGAAGAAAACAAAAGTAAAATGAAAACCTGACTTAAGTGTCCCTTCCTCTCCCAGTCTTTCACTAGTGGTTTCTACCTCCTCGGTTAGCACGTGGCCACACAGTGGGTTGAAGCAGCATTTGGCACAACCCAGGGCGCAGAAACTTCTGTTGCAGCCGGGGGATCTGCCTCCGCCAGACCGGCTGGGGCTGGAGTAGAAACCTCCTCCGTGGGCAGCGAATCTGATTTAGACCCCACGCTCCACCCTCAACTCTCCCCGGGGAACAGAGGGGAGCACGTGGCGAGAGGGCTCTTAAAACTGTGATAAATTAGCAAACGAAGCATACTGTGAAAGTGGATGTTGGTAATGCAGTCTCATTTAATGGATATTATCTGAAAGCACCTTCCCTCGGCTCTTAGCCGTAGCATGGTGTCGTGCCTTTGCAAACTAAATTAAAGAGCCCTCTGCTGCTAAAAATCTAGTTGACAAGGTGCTTAAGCTGCTGAAGTCTATTGAGTAGAATAAGGTCAATTTGTCTAGCTAAAGTAATACGCCTCCCTGCCGAGCCTCACGTCAGGATAAAGGTTGTAGAAATTTTGTAACGGCTCTGGTTGAGGAGGGGAAATAACGTTTACAGTGTGAGGTGCGTTTATATCACTGTAGCTGCACTTGCATATGAGATCTTCCTGAGGCATCTGTCTGTGAAAAACAAGACTCCTCTCCAGCGTGCTTACCGCTTCCAGGTTTAGACCAGGCTTCAGAGGAACTGGGAGAAGACCTGGCTGCGTGGCTAGCTGTGTGGGAACCAGCGGCTGATCTACCTGTCACCATCTGTCTCTACACCCTGGTCACTTTTCTATTGGGTTTTGCCGCCTTTTTCCCTAGATTGTGCATCCTTCTAACAAAAGGGCTTCAAACAACTGGGAAATAACTTCTATTAAAGCACAGGTTCAGTTTCAGGATGTATTTTCTTAAATGCGAACCAGCTAAAGTAGCACCATCAGTCTGGAGTTTAGCTCTGCTCTGGTCTTACTCCAGCTTGCCAGTGCTGATGGGCAACGAATTTGCCTTTCGTCGTCACTTCATTTACTTAGGGCCAGGCTGCTGCACTGTTGTGCTTTAGCTATGCCACCAGAGTTCAAAAGCACGGTCATGACCAAATAGCCTAAACCACTGCTTTTCTGGTGACTCGCATCACCGATCCACTGCCTCCGAAAGGTGATGGTTGGTATCCTCACCTGGAGCAAGATAAAGGGAAATCTGCCTCCTACCACCATGGGTGCTTAAGGCAAAGCATTTATCTTGAAGGAGGGATAAAAGCAAAAGCCGTTCCCAATAACGTCTCCCAGGAGAAGTTGTGTCTGTGCCTATCGAGGCTCAGGGGCTGCTGCTGTCAGGCAGAGACCAAGGAAAGGAGCTGAGACAGAGCGCCCGTCTGCCTTATATCTGCTGGGGGCTGTCAGACTGCTTTAGCTGTGTTAGTAACACATTATAGTTTAAAGCTTCTCGCTTGTGCTTTTTTAAATGTCATATCCAAAATCCTCTGCACACTCACTGGAAGTGACCTCTGTGGTTTCAATAGACAATAGTTATGCCAAATTTCGAGATGACCGTATTTTATCTCCGTATCGGCACTTCTGTCATTGCTGCTGTTCTTCAGTGCCTCTGGGCCTGCGCACGGAAGAGATGGAGGGGAGCATCTGACGGCAGTGTTTCCGCAGGACATGTGAAAAGAGTTAAACACATCTCAAGAAATATTTCTCCTTTTACCCATGACAATGTGAAAGTTGCAGACAAAGGTAAGTCCATGGAAATGGTGGTTAATACCCAATTCCTAAAAATACAACTAGCCTCAGTAAAACTGAGGCATGGATGACAGAGCTAGCTGTGGGTTGTATCTGGTGGATGTGAACCAAGCTGTGCAGGGCAGGAGGTTATGGGCAGGGAATCCAAAGGAAGCATCTTGATATTGCTCACGAGCCCGATACGGTAGTGTTCTGAACGGTGTCAGACTTCACATGCCTCTTCTATCTCTCTTTCATGGGAGGATAAATTGTTTAGAATGGCACAAAAGCCACAGCTGTGGTTCGATGGTGGATTTGAAGAGACAGCCCAAGGAGGGATGTTTTCAGGTGTGCCATCCCAGTGGTGATTTCTCCCCTCAAATGTGGCTGAGTGATGTAGTCTGCCTCATCCATTCCAATATTAATAAATGGTCAAGGAGCGCTGCAGGCAGTAAAACAAATAAAGTACAGAAGCAGAAGGAAACCCATGAATACCTTAAATTGGGTTCAATGTTTTTTCTGTTATTGGGTCTCACTGATTATTCTTAGCGCACAGATCTGGACGTGGCCTTGCATCTAAAACTTGGTTAGATCTGTGGTTGTGACCATGGCTTTCCAAGAACACAGAGAATCTGTAAAAAGCAGTAGTAGTTAGGAAGCTGATTGAATCTGGTATGCCTTCAGGATAAACCTGAGCCACTGATGACTTGACTGAATGGTTCCATCACTGTACATCAGTGGTGTTTGGAGAATTTATTTTGCTTTTGTCTTTTAAGTCATGCCTAAGTTAATTTTGTGATACCCTCTCACAATGTAGACAGTGGGGAGCCTGAGAAACTTTGGGAGGCCTCCCAGCCCTGTCCTCCATTCCGCTTTTCTGCACACACATCTAATGGCCACCTCCCCTGGTGCAAGCAATAGCTTGTGGATGAACCTTGAAGCCACTCCCTATTTAACTCTGGAAAAGTTTTAGAGGGGTGAGGAGATAGAGAGAACACAAGACTGAAGCTATTACACGTGTATACGTGGCAACTAAAACTTTCCAGCTGAGTAAGTATCGAAAGCAGGTTTCCTTGAGAAACCTCAGTGTTCCTCCTTCCCCTAAGGAGAAGAAATGTGTCCAGTTTGCCATTTCCCTCAACTCTTCATTGAATGCTCCCATGCAAAAACCAGAAGAGGAGTGTGGCATTTCCCCTCACGTGCATGGAGGGGAGTGAGAGCCTCCAGGTCTGCTGAGAACCTAAGGGGTCTGGACTCAAGCCCTTATTTCAGCAGAAAAAATGAGAGCAAGAGGAGGCTGAGGAATCCTGTTATCGAATAAGTAAGAACTCAGCACTTAGTCTGCACGACGCTAAACATAGGGGAAGTTAGCTGTTGTTCACTGGTGCTTTCAGACTTTTAAGCTATGCAAAAATCATGTCTAACAACCTTCAGAACAGAAGTGTGGCAGCTATTTTGGTTTGGGAACGTTACCCTGCTGTTGTCTTTGTATGGCGCAAACAGGTAACCATATCCTGAGAGAGGAATCACTGTGTTTAGAAGGTATTTATTTTTTTCTGTGAGAATCTTTAAACATGCAGTGTGTGTTTATCCTTTAAACTGTAAGTGCATCTCTCCTTCCCAGCTAAAAATTGTCCATGTGACATTGTCATTTAGCACTTCCAGCGGTGTTGGTAATACAATACATCTGTCAGGAACAGGATTACAATTTGGTTTCGCACCTCAGTCATCTCTTAAATCTTTAACAATAACAAAATCGTGGGCAAAATAGAAATGTATTTATGTTTTCTAACCATTCAAGATGTTTCAGGGCTTTGTAAAATCCCAGCATGAGAGCAAGACCCCTGTCAAGAGATAATAAGGCACCCATCCTGAATTAATTCTGATCTAATCAAATCTGATTTGATCTGATCTAATCTAATCTCATGCCTGTCCAACTAGTAGGACTTTGTTATGCTATCTGCAGGCATGATGCTCACACAATGGCTTGGGAAGTTACTCCCTGCTTTAGCCATGTGTGTCTTGATAGCTGTGCTGGTTAGTCTTCAATTTCTGGCTTCAGGGATCGTGCCACGGAAAGGGTGGCAGATTGCTCTGACGTTGGTATGACGAAGTTGCGTCATGTCTAGAAGCAGCAGGTTTGGCTCTTTTAGGTGATCTGCTCCTCTGCGGAGAGCAAGAGTAATTTTAACAGTAACAGCTGGGCTGGCCTAAGGAAAATAGCAAGGGGGAGACAATACCTGTTACTAGCTGAAATGATAGTCAGAAAAAAAGGGATAAGCTTTTGGACACACAACATTTTTTTTAAGTCTGTTATTGCCACCTGTCTTAATTGGTCTAGTAAAATTGATGACTTCTCCCTGCAGAGCTTTCCTTGCTTACAGTAGCTGTGGCTGTTGCATCCTTCTGTGTTTTCTCCATTTCCTCCTCTCTGAAGAGTTGCCAAGTCACTGGGAGATGTGTGAAGTCCCTGGAGGAGGGTATGACACACCTGCAGGGCCCCCATCTTCATGGTCAAAGTTGGGCACGTTCTGGTTATATGCTGTGTGGACTCCATGACGTGTACCACGTGTATGCTGCAAGGCTGCTGGAGGCATCCAGAGGATATGCATTTCTTACTGGTCTTCACTTTGCTATGGCAAAGCACAGAAACAGGGCTTATTTATCACAGATTTCAGCTGATGTATAGCTAAGCGTGTGTGCAAATGCTTTGCTGAACTCTTCTTTGTGAAGACTGTTTGCTGACCTGAGCCTATAGAGTCCTATTCCTCCTGTGCAATAACTTAACCGAAGATACTCGGTGCATGTTGTACTCTGTGCAGACACCTTGTCTGCATCCATCTGAGTCAAAAAAACAGCGGCAGGGAAAATCCCTGGGACGGGAACTTGGTCATCTGTGCTGGTACCTGGTCCAAGCAGGCAGCAGCCCTCCCAGCGGGTTGCAGGCAGTGCTGGGGAGCCAGCGTGGGCCGTTCCCAGTGACCAGACCGGAGGCAGCCACGTGGTTTTGGAAGAGAAGAGCGGCCGGTAGCGTAGACGCAGGCCATACTGTGCTGCCTGACCTCGGTGGCCAAGAGCAGTCGCCGGCAGGTTTAAATTAAAGTTGTACAGGTACCGCTTTAAGGCTGAAATGTCTTTGTGTGACAGTGGGATGGCAAATAGTTTCTCATGCCAAATATTGATGGGTATTTAATATACACTTTGGGCACATGCTGTGACTAGGGAAGATTGCCTACTGATGTTGTGTGAGTGCTCCCGATTCCTGCAGTGCTGTGGTGCGGTTATGAGCACGACAGAGGAGAATCACAAGTGTAAAGTGCTTTAAGATCACACTCTAGCAACTCTTACCAGAAAAATACTCTTGATTAGAAGTGTGATTTTTTTTAACAGCATTTCTATACTACCAAAAGCTCTTTGTGGATGTGGTTACGCTAAAGGAAAAGTAAAAGCTTTGACCAGTGTAGCTTATATAGTTTGGGGTATCGGTGTAAGCTGCACTGCCAAAAGCCTGGTGCTGTGGGCAGAAGCAGCCCTTCGCGTGGAGGCCGTAGGCACACCAGCCAGTGTTGCCTGGCGTTCTTCTTCCAGCACAGATGTAACCGCTCTTTGCCGCGCTGCTGAATTTTCCATTATAAGCCGTTTATGCCTGAATTTCCATGGGTGGTTGCAAGGAGTTGTGCATTCCCAACCTGGTGCCCATTCTAGTGACTCCCTGCCTACAGCAGTGATGGGTATGGTCTGAGCAGGGGCAGGTGCTGAGGACCGCCACCTGCCTCTCCATACCTCCTCCGCGCACAACCATCACTGCTCGGCCGCGGGGCGATATCCCTCTTCCCTCCAGGGACAGGATCAAAGCCTTCACTAAGCCTGACCCAGGGGGTCGCTTACTCTGAGTTTGCCTTGCAGAAAAATCACGTTGCTTGATTTTTCACTCTAAACTCAGGTATAATAGTTGTTCGGAGGTCAAGCTGGAGTGAAGACAAAAGTAAAGGAAGTTATGAGTACTTTATTGAATAAATAAGGGCCTACTACATGATTTCAGAGCTACATGAGTATTTGAATTAAAAGAACGGTGTGAATTCCTGACTTTATTAGGTCATTTCATTTAGTGAGCGCCTACACGGCCTTAGCTGCAAAGGCTGGCAAAACACTCATTATGCCAAATTTTCAGTTCTTTTCTTTTACCAAAGAACAACGTTTCAGCTTTTTCACTCGTGGTAGATGCTGATGGAGATGCTTGTATAGGTGTTTCTGGGAAGTACTGGTAACATACTACACGTTCTGGGTCAGAACAAAGGTCCATCCAGGCCAGTTTCCTATCTCCCCAGCAGCAGATGCCCAGGGAAAGGATACAAGACCAGGGAAAGCCTATATTGATCCTTTCCCAGAGGACTTCCTCAACAAATTGTGTCTCAGCCCCATCCCTAAGCCCAAGGCAGGGCCTTGGTATTTGTTTTTGGACAGGTATAGTGTTGTTCAGAAATGGTTCAAAAATTGGACCAGAGTCTCCTTTTACAAGGTTCAAATTTGAAACAATTTTAAAAGTTTAAATATTTTTTTAAAAAAAAAAAAATCCCGGTAAGATAGTTTGCTGCTTTCAGGCATAGCATAGCAAACTGCCTTCTGATCTACTTAAATTCTGGTTGGACTTGAGAATTCGGTATAGATAAAAGTGACAGAGTTCGGCTACGAGCCTGTTTCCAGGGCAGATGTGTCGTTGTGTTAACGGCTGTGCCCTGTCCCACGTGTAGGAAGACAGACGGATAACAGATTCCTCATACGCTACTGTACCTTAAGTAGAGGGAAGAAAAACTGCAGGAAGGGATTAGGAAGGGGAGGGGGAAATAAAGGAACATGATAGAGACAGGAGAAGAAAACAGAGAGAGAAGAGGCTGATCTTGGAGATATTTAAAAATCATTAAATAGAGCAGAAAAGTAGAAGTAAAGGTAAAATTCCTTTCATCTAAGTGCTGGGGCACGGTTTGTCCTTACCTCTGCCTGTGGGGTGCTGCTGAAAGGAAAGGCCGCTTTCCCGTAGCCCATCCCAGGTGAGCGCGCTGGAGGGGGTGTCCAGCAGCGGCAGGACTGCTCGATCCCCGCCGTGGGGCCAGGAGCTTCGGCAGCGCTTGGATCAGCTTGGCTGCAGCGTCAAGCTGCTTCTTAGACATTTAGAGACAAGTGAAAGCCAAATACCTCGGTGTCTTTGCAGTCGGTGGAGAGAAATTATGCCTCTTGTGAGGAGGTGAAACCTCACTTCTTTCCCATGGTTATGAAGAGGGCTTAGGGGAGGCAGTTTAGAAGTCTCAATGAGATGCCTAACATCAAGTAGATGAATCCTCCTCCTTCTCCAAGGAAATCCTGTGTGCAATGGAAGAACTCCTTCTGGAAGTGCACTATAGATAGCGTAAGAAAAGAAAAAGACAAATGAAGAGACACATGATGACAGATACCGTACTCTATTATGGATTACATAGAGTTTACTACGCAAGCATCATGAGTCCGTACACACATACGCTCCCTTGTGCCTCTGGTACCAGCCGTAGAAACTCACACACTCATACATACCTAGTATGGAGCACACGGAGCATAAAACTCTTCTGTAAGCAAATTTGGCAGTGTCTGGATCCTGCATTGACAATGCTGTAGGAGTACCAATAGGTAGGTGGTCCTAGACAGAAAAATGACCATTGTATTTTCTGTTTCTGAAAGGACGAATCGATACCCCAGTGCCAATACACCACTGCCCGTAAGCAGGCCAACGACTACTGCGCATGCAGGAGATAGGGCACAGCAGGGAACCGCAACGCTGGCACTTAGCGGATGGCACGTCAGCCTCTTCTCAGCGGGCTTTGCAAGCCCATCAAGGACAGAGATAGAAGTGAGGGGATTTTGCCTCCTACTGAGAGGCTGTGAGAGCAAAATGCAGCTACACGAATGCTTTTCTCCTCTGCAGTAGACATGTTGCATGAAAAAAGAGCCTTGAGAGCAAAGGAGAATGGGAAGAGTTGCCTGCCTCATGTGAAATGTTCACCCTGTAGTGTAGCCAAACACTTCAGAGAAGACTAGTTGAAAGGGTTTGGGCAGAATTCTCTTTTTCTACACACTTTCTCTGAGAGATGAAAGATTGGTCCGTGCCCTGCTCACAGATCAGGACTCCACCATACCAGCAGACTGGCAGATTCCCAACAGAAAGACATTCCTCACCTCAGAGAAGTCGCCGTCTGACAGCCGGACAAGAAGCTCCAAACTGAGACCCAGGTACACCAACCAGTCAGAAACGGTGGGGCGTTTCTGCTCGGCGCTCTGCCTGCCTGCTCACCTAATGAAGAAGTCTGGGTTGGAAATGAATTTGTTGCTCTTTGCTGTAACTTTGTGGAAATGCATCTTGTCAAAACGCAAAGAGTTAAGAATGATAAGGGTGAGCGCTGGGGAGTTAATTAAGCTGGTCACACTCATGTGGGATGGAAGGCACTAATCTCAGTGGGGAGAGGGTTACAAGCTCCAGGGCAGATGGTGACACGTCAGTCGTATGGTGGTCTCAAATCGAGGCTGGATGCGTCTCTGGCATTTCACGTGGCTTAAACGTGCCCTTGTGCCGGGCACGGGGAGGGAAGCTAACTCTTGAATAAGAGCCATCACCTCTGACATAAAATCTCTGCCACAAAACCTGTCAATGAAATTGCAGATTAGAGAAGGCATAGCTACAGCCCTAGTCCGAAGAAGGCCACGTGTCTGCATGGCTACAGGCAGGTGACGCAGAGCCCTCAAGGAGCTGCACAAGCACCTGGGTGGCACGGCTGGCGCCCTGCCAGTCCAGCCAGCTCCGCTGGCTGGCACCTCTCCCGGCCATAACCCCCCGAGGTCTGATTCGTCTCGCTCTGCACTCTGCGTCATCATTAACACTGCTTCCAAGAGTTTGGTTAGTGGGTGTAAAATACTACCAATTAGTAAGGCATCATTTTACCACCACTTCACACCGCTGTAAAATGAGAATGTGGGCTATGGAGCAGCAAAGAACCGAGCCCCAAGTATTCACTTTGTTAGAGAATCAGTTGCTGTATGAATGGGAAATAACAAGGGCAAATCCGTCCGTGCTGGAATTGCACAGGCTGCCTGAGCTTGGGCTAGAGGGTTTAATGGAAAAGGACAGCAATAGAATAGAAAAAAATATTCCATGAATATGCGGTGCCAGTGGATTTGGAGCAGGGAGTAAATTTTACTTCCCATTTTCCTGCTCCTATGTGAAACTTCAAGCAACACCCTGCTCTAATGTGTTTAAAATAATTTGAATAAACACATAATATATTCATACAAACACACGTGTGTATGTAGTGTAAATATATATTTGGAGATGACACTGTTCTCAATATGTTTTCCAGAATGATTCTGTTTGAAAGAAAAATTATTTTGCCCTTTCATGTGGATTCTCACGTTCTTTGCATGTGTCTCGCCTGTGGAAGGTAAGTTCTTTTTTTTTTTTTTTTCTTCTCCAGTTTAGTTTGTGTTTGGGTGCTCTTTATTTTTTAGGCCTGCTTTGCTGTAGGCCCTGAAAACAATAATAAAAAACCACTGTGGCAGTTGCTTCCACGTGGCTTGCCAAAGGGGTGTTAAGAAATTCTCCTGGTTGTTCTGTATGTGTGAGCTGCAAGGAGGTGATAAATTGCTGAAGGAAATTAAAGCGGGGGGTTGAAGCTAAAGTTTTGTACTCTTCTGATTTGAGTGGCCTTGGATTACAAGCTGCTGGTTGTGTTGGAAATCAAAAGGTTAGTTGCTCTCTCTGACTTACCCAGGAGTGCCGCAAAGACAGATCAGTAGACAAAAACATCACGCAGCCGCTGGTGCCGTAGGTGCTCGGTTTGCTCAGGTGCTGGAAAAAGGAAGCACGATATATCAGAGAGGGGCAGCTAAAGTGGTAATCGTAATACTTTGGACAAGCAGTCCTTTCTAATCGTGGCGATTCCCACAGAGCGGGGCTCTGCACTGCGCTCCCCTCGCTGCAGTGCGGGGGCACCCAGCGCCCGGGCCTGGCGGACGTCGACTCCTCCTGTGCGCTGGCCGGCTGGCAGTGAAGGCGGTTGGGATTCCGCTCTAAAGTTGTTCCTTGAATTCTTTCAAGGCCATTTAGCAACCGGCACCTCTCAGTGAGCGATGCTTTGCTGCGAGTAGGGAAGTTGTGGCTACCAGAGTACTGGTCACAGCTCGGTTGTTTTGCTTTGCCTTACAATGGCCTCAGTGCACTCACCCTTTCCAAAGTGAAGATCATAGAATCATAGGATGGTTTGGTTGGAAGGGACCTTAGAAACCATCTCATTCCAACCCCCCTGCCATGGGCAGGGACACCTTCCACCAGACCAGGTTGCTCACAGCCCCATCCAACCTGGCCTTGAACACTACCCACAGGTTCTCTGGGCAACCTCGGCCACTGCCTCACCACCCTCACCACCAAGAATTTCTTCCTTATATCTAATCTAAGTCTTTCCTCTGCCAGTTTAAAGCTGTTGCCCCTTGTCCTATCACTCCCTGCTCTTGTAAAAAGTCCCTCCCCAGCTTTCTTGTAGGCTGCTTCAGGTACTGGAAGGCTGCTCTAAGGTCTCCCCAGAGCCTTCTCTTCTCCAGGCTGAACAACCCCAACTCTCTCAGCTGGTCCTCACAGGAGAGGTGCTCCGGCCCTCGGATCATCTCCGTGGCCTCCTCTAGACTCGCTCCAACAGGTCCATGTCCTTCTTGTGCTGAGGACCCCAGAGCTGAAGGCAGTACTGCAGGGGGGTCTCACCAGGGTGGAGCAGAGGGGCAGAATCCCCTCCCTTGACCTGCTGGGGATGCAGCCCAGGGTGCAGTCAGCTTTCTGGGCTGCCAGCGCACATGGCCAGGTCATGGTGAGCTTCTCATCAGCTAACACCCCCAAGTCCTTCTCCTCAGGGCTGCTCTCAATCCCTTCTCTGCCTAGCCTGTATTGGTGCTTGGGATTGCCCCAACCCATGTGTAGGACCTTGCACTTGGCCTTACTGAACTTTTTAGCTTATGCATTCGTCTGCGGTGCTGTTTTGTAGATCCACATGAAAGTCTTTCCCTCTCCCCTTCCCCCAAGTCCCAGGCTGTTGCCATTTTGCCTTCAGCATCATCGGTTGAACAGCAGCGTCAGCCCTTAGCCAGAGCTTTGGGTCCTCACGTTTTGCAATGCCTCGTGAAGGAAGGGAAGTCTCGCAGGCTCTGGGTTGCAGCTGGGGACACCGAGGTACAGGGCTGTGGCAGGGGTAACCCCTCGTTATTTAGCAACAGGCGAGGAAGCCTGGCCAGGCTGGGTGATGCCTCAGGGCAGTGTGTGGTTGCACCGCTAGCCAGGACCTTCAGTCTTTGCTATGCTATCATACTTCAAACCTGCCTGAAGCTTGCTTCCAACCCAGCTCTGACACTGGGCTGAGACAGGCGCTCGGAGAGCTGCCCACAGCCATGTGCAAGGTCACGTAGGCTGCTGCCACCCTGCTCTGCTGCTCGGAGTGGCTCCTTGGCCACAGCAGCGCTAGGTCGAGACCGGCATCTGCAGCCACAGTTCACAGTCCGGCCCCTTTCTGCAAGCTGGTTTTCTTTGCCCTCGGTGGCTGTAACTTGGAAGTCGGTGAGGTGCAAGACAGCATCCTGCTGCCTGCTTTTGGGGTGGGGGCAGAAAGGCAGGGGCAGTAACACTCGCTACCTCCAGCATGCCTCAGATCTCCTGAACTCCCAGCAGTCCAGCTCACACGTGTTTTCCTGGCCTTGCTGCAACTGGCAGGACCGGAGAGGAGAGCGGGATCAGCTGGATGTAGTGATGCACAGAGGCAGGGGTTTCCCAGGCAGATAGTCAGGCTGGAGCTGCAGCGTTGATGTCCTACGTCTACCGCTTTCTTGTGAGACTACCACCATACTTTCTGTTCCTTTGCAAGGCTGTGAAAGTACGCGCGTACACAAGCACATATGCAGGATGAGGCTGAAGTGAGACAATAATGCTCACCTCTCTACGGATGCGTGCAAGGCTTAGGCCCCGGCTCGCCCATCTGTAGCCTGGCATGGTGTATGGCAGCGCTGCCACCAAACGCTGCTGCTGGGCAAGGGGGTCTCGGCTGCTTTGGGTCAGCTCTGGCACCTGGCAGTGCAAAAGCATGTACTGCCCAGCTGCGGAGAGGGTGCATGATGGAGGAAAAGGATTGCATCTGTCCTTTTTCTCTCGTGTGCCTTGGCCCCATGAAACAGCCCACAGTGCCGCTGCCTGCTGAGGAGTGGGCTGAAGACCCTGTGCAGGAGGTTGTGATGTCCAGCAGGTCAGGAATGAGCCTTGCAGAGGTTAGGCACCAACGCAGAAGCAGGCATCTCTTCCATCCCTCCAGGAAACAGGAATTAAAAATGGGGGAATTGCCCTTTAACCTCTCTGCCCCAACCCCCTTTGTTAAAATAAATATTGCCATTTGACAAAGAAAAGCACTCTATTAAGGCAAGCTTACAAAGCTGTTCAAAGCAGCAATGGCAAAACATTAAAACTGAAAGTAACAGCATGCTGCCCTCAAATTGCATCGTTTGCTGTTCGCTTCTGAGCGATGGGCCCCTGTGAAACACCAGCTGCACGGGGGGAATCCAGTGGGAAAGGGTGGGAATTTCTGTGAGCACGGACAGTGGCACACTGCTGCATCTGCTGCACCAGCACTGGACACAGTCATGGACCATCTCGAAGGGTCTGGGAAGACGTGTCTGATCGTGGAACGTGAAAAAAAAGAGGAGTGAAAAAAGACGATGGTGTCAGGTCAGCCAGTGTTGAGTTGTAAGTACATTCGGTAGCCAGTCCATTGATAAGCTAGAGCTCACGTTTTGCTCCCGGCATGATTTATCCAACAGTTGCAAGCAGCATACCAATATAGTAAAAACTAAGGTATTCCTTCATGGAAAGAAGAAAGGGAAGCTTTGTTTTCTAAATAACATATCACAAACATTGCCCTCTGCCCTTGCACAAGGCAGTGTAAACTCGCTTGTAATTTGTGCTGGAGGGGGGGAGGTCAACTCCATGTCTCTGCTTCATTGTAAACTTATACTTGAAATCCTTTCCTTGCGTTGATCCCAGCTTTGATAAGCATTAGTAAACGTTCCTGACACCAACCTTAATCCAAACTGAGCTTACAGTGATTTGTTATATGAGATACTAAAAACCAGTCACGAGACCGTGATTTGATAGTGTTATCTCACCAAGTTGCATAGAGACGCAAGGATGATTTGGTG
The DNA here is from genome assembly GCF_000690535.1 of Cariama cristata. Lineage (NCBI taxonomy): Eukaryota > Metazoa > Chordata > Aves > Cariamiformes > Cariamidae > Cariama > Cariama cristata. The sequence continues at coordinate 22,981 of NW_009621330.1, read as the reverse complement.
ACATATCATCCTTGACACATGACACATAGAGACCATGCTTCAATCAACACGCCGAGCCTCCGGGCAGCGTGGTGTTACAGCCTCTGCGGGGGAATGCCACTGCCTGCGAAACCGCCTCTCTTGCAACTAGTGGTGATGGCAGGGCGATGGAGCCTGGGAAGCAAGAAACCCAGCCTGGTATTCAAAAATCAAATACGCCAAAATATAACAAATTTCCTGCACGATTAATGATGTTTCATTAATTGCCAACATGTCTAAGCAAGTCAGGAACCTGCTTTTCTTTTAGTTATTTATTCTGCAAGTAAATTCAGGCGTAATAATCCTAGTAGCTCCGTTGGCACTTGGTCTGGGCATGCGCCCATCTTAACTTGTGTCATTGCATTTTAATTCCGCCTTAAATCACTCTGTTTAGTTAAATTCTAGTTATCCTGATTTACTCGAGCATGGTGCATCCGTGTGAAGTACCTCAAAATGAGCAAATACCACTGGGGTAACATTGTGATCAATAAAATTATGCCAGGTACGAAAAAAGCTAGAGTATTATAATTTGTTTAGAAGCGGAGTCAGGATGCATTTTCATAAACAGTAGTTCAATCTGGTTTTGCTGCAAGCAGGATCTGGCCTGAGCTGTCCATAGGCGTAGAAACGGCGGGTTTCATCGCTGCCCCACGCTGACGTCTTTCTTCCAAGAGGAAGGAGAGGTTGGCAAATCTTTCCCAGTGGTAAGCGCAACTGGGTGTAACATGTCAGCTGAGCAGAAAATACTGGTGGAGGTGCTCCTTCACGCAAATGAGACTTCATGCCCAAGTTCCTTTCAAATCAGATGAGAAGATTGTGTGTTTTAGTGATGTGGATGTCCCTGTTGTGTGAGGTAAGCGTTGACTTTTGGCTATACCAGTGGTAACGAAGGGTTACAGAAATGCTGAAGCTCAGAAATACAAACACAAATATCAGGCCTCCAGCCCACCCACTGGGCATTTCTAATTGTCAGGTGAATGGATGAGAACTGTTGTGATAAATGTCATGTATCTTGTGGGTTGTTACACAACGGTGATGAGGAAAAAGGGAAGATGCAGAAAGGAGAAAGCTGGGGCTGCCTGTCTCCGCTTGGGAAAATAATAAGCCTTTCATTAGAAATGCCTTTAGAAACGTTATCTGGAATTTATAAGAAAGCACAATTGGTCCTGAACATGCCGGGTTTTGATGCACGACTGGTGAATATCAGGTTGCTACCAGGGCTTTGCACACGCCGGCGCTTCAGGCTCGGTGGCAAACGGGCAGGAGCACAGGTAAAGGCTGGGCGGACGGGAGGGTGCTCCTGGGCTCGGGCCGTGCCGCTCGCTGCTGGCGAAACGGCTTTCTGTCCTTGCAGGCAGCTGCGGGCTTCAATTCACAGTCCCTGATGTTTAATTGCCAAAATGAAAACTGGACATATATATATAATAACTGTATTGCTCCAAATACTGTTGTCTATGGGCAGGAATATTAACGTAAGGTGGGATCAGTAGCAATTTAATTTTCCAGGTTGCAAATTGCAGTGACAAAGGCTTGCACGCGATTCCCACCTCTCCTAATGCTTCCACGTAAAGACAGTCAACAGCAAACCTCCTCAATCACCCCAGAGGGACTTGCAGGAGCTAACGAGTCCTCCGGGATTTACGGGGCAGCATGCAGACACTAGAGTTTGCAGAAGCAGCATTGATCCTGTTAGGAGAGTTAAAAGAGGACTTTGGTCGCGTGGGCTTTGATTAGGTACGGTGGCTGGGGTAAACAACAGCAGTTTTGCTAATGCTGCGCTACTGTGTACGTGACGTGGGAGTCGCCGTGGGCTAGTGCCGAGATTTGCAGTGTCATGGGTACTAAGTACGCACTCTTCAAAGCCTCGTGCACTCAGGGAACTTTCAATGGTTTAGCTTAAAACAAGTTTTGTACCGGGGAGAACTGCACAAGTACTTGGTTTCGGTTTAAACACAATTTATTTTAACGTCATCTCTTGCGGGGGGAGTTTTTTCTTTTTTTACTAAGACAAGTGAAATGGAATTAAAGTTGTGTACTTACAAGCAGTATGCTGGATGCCCTGGCACGGGCATCGCGGCCCTTGATTTGCATGGAGACGTTGTTTTTCGTTAAAGCCTGTTAGTTGGTGTGGTCGGAGGTGAATCCCGGAGACATCATAACGTCACAGCGCGAGGGATTTGTCCTCGGGAGCCAGAGCTGCAGCCTCTGGGAGAGGAAGAGCTGAGAACGGAGGAGTTCGCTTACCTGCACCTAAATCTGGAGGACGTGCAAAAGCTCTTGGTCAAAGACTCTGACTGTCTATCTCCAGCTTGGGCATCTTAAATTGTCTTCTCATTTTTGCATCCAATCTGTTCATCTTCCTTTTGCGTAGCTCTCAGCCACGAAGCTTTGGCTCTCTGATATGATATTGCAGAGCTGCTGCGTGAAGAATGAACCACACTTAGAGCGTGTACACGCTTGTGAGGAGAGCCACGAATGCTTCCCTCATACGTGATGATTTTTTTCCATGTCCAATACTGTCCTAGCTGTATTTTCATGACTTCACACGTAAGAAGATAAATTAATGGATGTACAAAACATCAGGCGGTGAAGTAAAGCCAACAGCTGAAGTAAGGACTTCCACCCCAAGCAGAGGTTTGACCCTGCGTTAGAGCAGTGTTTTTGCAATGTACATTTTAAAAATACATGCGGTAGCATCTTATGGCTTTGGCTGTATTTAGACACGTTCTACGATATACGCAGTAATTGCTTTTCAGTGAGGTCCTAGATATGTGAAAGAATCAAAAAACTGTAAGACTTTTCATTGATGGCAAGTTTTAAAAAATAAAAGCTGGCTTATTACTTGGAGAGAAAAGGCCATGAAACAGGTATTTTTACTCAGCAAAAGAGACGATTTTCAGCTTCTAAATATGCAGAGACACTACATGAACTATCACAAGTGTGTGCTGGTGATGCAGCCAACAACACTTAATTATCAGTTCTACAAGAAAATTAGGTGAGAAAATTACTTGTCTTTTTATATTTATTTTATTTATAAAAGAACCCAAAGACGATGACAATTCTCTCACTACAGCATGTTAGACATAGATGGCTTGTCTGCCTCCTTCTCCCTTGATGATACAGATTGATAAATTCCTGCAGTTTACACAATTTAATTTGTGTTATTCTTTTACAAAGTTGTTTTTCTGCAGTTTTGAAGGAAGCTGTTTTGGTCGAGATAAAGCAGTCTCATCTTTTATGGTGTCTTAGATTAGAAACATTTGAGATACGGGGGCAGGAAAGCTATTTGGTCCAAGACATTGACCTTCTTTGGAATGTGTGGGACATTGTTTTTGTGTTTTGATATTATTTGTATATGCATCTCGCTTCTTTCTTCCTCCAGAAATCATTTGGGGCGTTAAGCAATATCTAGACACAAAGATGCCAGGATGGTCTATGCTTGTAATTCTCCTTCTCGTTTCCACTAAGCAAAGAGCAGACATGTGCCCTTGGGGGACAGTTTTACCATACAGTGTTTGTTAGCATCCCTACTTGAAGTTATTCCCGGGTTATACCCAGCCTGATTGTTTCTTCCCAATGCAGGGGCAGAGATAAGGAGCCACAGTTGGAGGGAAGAGGAGGGCAGAGCATGGATGGGACCCCAGCAGCACTCCAAGCCTGTTTTGCTGCCAAACATTTTGTATCGTGAAATCAGAGCCCCACGGAGCGTGGGAACAACAGGAGACGCTCACCATTTTCAAGGCTAGATCTAAATTTGATCAATGATTTGATTTTGACTGTGCTAACCCTGGAGGATGCAAGAAAAATTTCACCCTCTGAAGATGCCTTAGTACGTGATTAGTTTCATGTCCCGGATCAGGCTTTCATTTCTTCCTGCCCAGGTGTATGGTAAAATAGAGACTGCCCAGACCCACGGTCCAGTCTGTGTTTGGTCCCAACTACTTCTGGAGATGTCCTCTCTTCCCAGATGGACAGAGGTCAGCTAAAACACACTGAAGGCTTTTGTGCTAGCAAACCTGGTTTGCTCCTAGAGGAACTCTAGGAAAGACTAATTTATTTTGTGTTTTAAAAAGTAACTTAAATGGTGATGGAAGAAGTGTCTCAGCCTGAGAAAGTACTGAAGCAGCCAGGGATGATTCCCACGGGTGGGTTTTTTCCCCCAACAGCAAAGTGTGGGCTGAAGCAACCCTCTGGCTGCTTGTTCCTGCCCCGGAGCAGCGCGCTCGGTTATGACCGAGCAGCGCTTTGTCCAGCTGTGGAATGAGAAGCACCCAGGAGTCCATTGTTCTTAAGAGTAATCTTTAACTTACTTTTGCTTAGTTATATTTAAGCTGAATTGGATGGAGAAACCAGTTTCCTCACCCTGGGGGATCCCAAGGAACTCGGCTGTATGGAGCAAAAGATAAGTCAGGGGTAGGTGGAAAAGCAGAAAGAGAAACCATTCTTTGAATATCAGGGTGAAAAAGAAACCATCAGGGACTAAACTGGTTTGAATTTTGTCTCTGGTAGCGTAGGGCTCTGGTGCACATCTGTCACCATGTCCCAACGTAGCTGCTACACAGGAATATGACAAGAAAAATTGTGGCTCAAAAAATCTTACTGCATGCGTATGATGGAAGATGAAAGAGAAGAGGAAGGTGATGTTGAGAGGGAACGGGCACCTAGGTCTCAGCAGTCTGCGAGTTTCCGTCCAGTATATCATCCTACACCAGCGGCGACCGCCTGTTCACCAGTGGTATGGGGAGAGTGCCCCTGGGAGTGCGTGGCATTTCAAGCAAAGCAGATCATAGACAACGTCCTTTTAAGAGTGGGTTTGGTTGTTCCTTGCGTAAAATAGGAATAGCAATGCCTGAGCAGGAGTATAGTGTTCCCAGGGTGGAGAGTAAAAGAAGTTGTTTAGAAAATGTTGGTACATCAATTAGAAGGAACACGTTAATTTGCCCTTGATTTCCATCAGGTGCCAAACCATTAAGAGCGTATCTGTGGATTAAAACTGGAAGAGGCGAGAGAAAGAGGGAGGAGAGGGGCAAATCTGGCAAGGGAGGAGATGTAACACCGCAGTGGGTTTCCTTCCCAGCAGCCTTCCCTCCGGGGTGCTCGAGCAGGCTCACTGGTGAGCCAAAGCTGGTTTTCTTTCCACTAATACCTTGCTCACCCACCCAGCGGCATCCTTTCAAGCCTGCCTGGCCCTCAACCCTGGGAGCATTTCCCCTTCATGTGCTCTGCTGCTTACCTACTCCGGCACGGGGCCACGCCAGGTCACCCTCGGGTCCTGGAGACATTTATGAGTTCTCAACTTATGTGCCGGGAGGTCGGGGAGGGAGAGTTGAGGGCAGGGGTCTAGAGCTAGCCCCACTTCGGCAGTGAGCTACTGCTTCCCATGCAGCATCCCCACACGCGGAGATGACCATGGCCAGGAAAGGAAAGGGGCTGGTGGGTGGTGGGCAGCCGGGAGAGGCTTGTGGCACTGCAAGGTTGTTCCAGGTGAAGTTACGTTCTTTTTTTTTTTTTTTATGTTCTTTTTGCCAGTTCTGGTGCTGGCGTGCCCAGCCGATTTCTGTATTTCTTAGGACTGCCCGTGCCATTGCAGACAAGGAAAGCAGGCTCTCCTGGGACTCAGATCTATTGGTGTCTAATAAAAGACCTGATGAAGAGAAATTTCTGCAAGATTTATTTTCCCCTGGGAAATTAAACAGCCTATACCACAGCACGCGTGGCATATGGCTGCCTATCCATGGGAGCAGTGAATCCAGCCCCTGGTTCGGCAAAGTACTGTAAGTGGTGTTTCATTCTGATAAATGGGACTTAAGCGCGGGTCTGAAGCTGGGCATGTGCTCAACGGGATCAAAGCCATTTGCATTTGTGCATAAACACATGTAGAACACTGAGATTTGGATTATGACCCGAAGTTAGTTTTTTCTTAAGCAGGCACTGGATCAAAAATGGAAGTGAGCCTATTTTCCAGACTAATTCCGTTTATTTTAGATATGTGTTGCTTTGTCTCTTCACCTTCCAGATATCACTTGCGAATGAGATGAGGTATGCATAAATTGATTTGCAAGACCGAGTGCACAATCCACGGAGTGCAATGGATCTTCTGTCTGTTATCTTTATTATCGCTATTGTATTACCCTACTCCAGCAGCGGGAGACAATAGCCATACACTTTGCAGTGGATGGTTAAGGAACTGTTAAAAAATCGACCAGATTCGTTTTCTTGGTTGATCATTTACAGGTTTGTTTATGCTCTAATGTGGAAGTGTTTCTATCCTGGTATGTCTCGCTGTCTAGGAAAGGAAGCACTCACGCTGCCTGCCAACATATAAGGGTCTGATTCTTTTTTTTAAGGTTACTGGTAGGTTGTAGCAGAGAACCCTAGAACAATGTTTTAACTCTTAAAAAACTAGTCTCCTTGGTGTTTTTTAAGTTATTTGTTTCTTAATTACTTTCAAAGTTTCCTTGGTTTTGCATTTAAAAATAAAAAGGATCTAATACATCATTTTTCTAAACAGTGATACTTCGAATCCAGAGACCTGCTGCTGGGTGTCATTCTGTGCTTTCAGGCATCACCAGGTTTCTTTTGGAGGTTCAGAAATTGGTATGCAAATACCCAACACCCTTTTGCGTTAACCTCATTAAGGCTAATAAACATTTCACTTTAAACAGCAATGGTCCCAAATGGGAGAATTGAAGGTCCAGGCTGCTTATCTCTTTTCAAACAGGAGAATCCTTATTACCCTCTGAAAAACTGGAATATAAATCAGTCTCTCATCTGTAGCTGTGACTGCCTGTGATGCAGCGTGGTCAGGGTTCATTCATTCTCTCTCTTCCTTTGGCAATAAATCAGTCTCTCATCTGTAGCTGTGACAGCCTGTGATGCAGTGTGGTCAAGGTTCGTTCATTCTCTCTCTTCCTTTGGCGGCCACTTGGCCACCAAATTCAAACACATTCTCAAACATTTGTGCAATCACGTTAGTCTCCAATATTTACACTAATTTCCTGGTTCTCCACTTTCCATTCAGTCTAGAAAACTCTGCAGAGCCACCACAGCGAACCTGGGGGACAAAGCAGGAGTGGCAGGCGGGGAGGCGCCCCCGCGTCCAGCTCCGCTGCAGCCACGTCCGTGACCGGGCCTTCGGACAGCAGAGGTTTTACAGGAGGATGAACAATGCGTGTCCAGGAACACGCAGGTATAGTAGGGGTGAATGAAGGGCATGCTGCAAGGAAAAGCAAAGGCACGTAGTGCTAGAACTAAACCAGAAAACTGAGGTTTTGTGCTAAGCTTAAAAAACAAGAATTTCTCTCTGTATCCAAGGAAGAAGCGTGGTCTGTTGGGTAGAGCAGGAAGCAGAGTCAGGACAGACTTCTGGATGTTGTTTCTGACTTTGTTCCTGGCTGTGGTGAGACTTTATATATGCCCCCATTTCCTGCCTTTAACAGGAGGGCTGTACTTGCTAAAACGGTAACAAGCAAGGGCTCTGCAGGAGCTTTGGCTGAGAGACACAGAAACTCCTTGGGATCTCTTCTGTAACTCATGGCAAACTGTATCTACACTTCTTTCAAGTCACTCAGTTGAAGAGGCAAATGCCTGAATTAAAAAAAAACTTAACAAATTTTAAGCTATTTTTTAACAAGACAGCTTGAAAACGTTGGGATCTACCCCAGCATTTGTTGTTGTTCCAGAATTCTTTTTCTTGCTAAAATAAAATATGCAAGAAGAGTAAGTAGGAAGAAGAGGGGGTACTGCCTCCTCTCTCCTCCCTCACACTCGGAGCCAGCAGCTGAGATTCAAATGCAAATGCCGGTATGCTCTAACTCTCCAGGAACTTTTAAGTCTTGGTGTCTTACACCTATGTGACAACTTTAGGCTAAATTAAAAATCAAAGAGATTTCCCCTGGAGTAAAGTATTGCTTGTTGCAAGTGAGGATATCATAATCGGAGCTGCCAGGAGGCTTATGAACTCCACTTGCTGAGGGAGGCTTTGGGACTGTGAAGCACCGGAGTCCGTATTTTCTGTCTGGACCCATCCCAGCTCCTGTCCTCCCTGAGCCAGCCGTGTAAAACCAACAAACGCGCTTCAGATCCTGTCTAAAGGCCAACGCGCCTCTCTTTTCTGTGTTAACTTGATGGATTGGGGGGTGGGGGGGTTGAGATTGCACCCCGGCTCTCACCCCGCGGCTGCGGTGGCTCCTAGGCAGAGTGAGAGGCAGGTCCTGGGTGCAGGTGCCCGCTGCAAGGGTGCTGGGCAATCTCCTGGTCACGTCTCGTCTGTGCACTCTGTGCACTTGAAGGCTTTGATTTTCCCCCTGCTTTTCCCTCCCCTGTCATCCTCTAAGCACTCCCGCCCATCGTAGCCAAGGTGGTAAATAGGGGGAAAAAAAAAAGATCTTTGGTGGCTTTATTTTAGCAAATCTCGGATGGGATGTTCAAAGTCAACAGCAACATTACTAGAAACGCAGAGGGGGTTTAATGGCAGAGGAAAAGTTTTCTTTAATCTCTTTATATCTGCTCTTCGTCTTTGCCTTTCCTCAGTAACTCAAACGACAGTCAGGCTATTCTTGAAGAATATGCCATAGCTGGGAATCACATCCAGGTGTTTTGCTACACGTGAAATTTCAGAACCGCTTTTTAAATCTAAATTATGGCATGGAAAATGTACCTCTGCTGACTTGATTTAGTCACAGGAATCAGGTGTGCATATAAAAGAGAGAGAGGGAGAGCTAAATAAGACTGATACCGTTTGGGAGAGAGCATAGCCATCAAAACTTGGTGGGAAAAGCTCCAACAAGTTTGCTAACTTCTGTAAATAACACATTTTCAGCTTTACTTGCCCTATGATACATTGATGTTTCTTCATTACAAAGAAAGGTGGTTGAGGAGGAAAAAATTCTCTGTACAGACAGAACGGTTTTTCCATGTTTCACTAAATTTGAGGAGGAACCTTTTGACAGGGGAACAGTAATTTTAAATATAGAGAAGGATTGTTTGGGTTTTTTTTAATCTTAAGGGGAATCTACAGAAGAAATAAACCTCCAAAGAACCGAGAGATATCGGTTAGGACCACAGTATTGAATTTGCAAATATTCAGAGCAATAATACGATTTTGTATATGATATTTCACAGGCAGAATTTGTTAGGTCGTATGGGGCTTTCTCCACTTGGTAGTCGCTGGGCAAATTTCTGTGAAGTCATTTCAGTATTGACTAGCACCATGCGACACACATTTTTGATAGCAAATAACAAGCGTCAAATGCTGGTGTTTCGCAGCTGGCATTCACTTCCCCCCGGTGCAAAGGACACTACACCAGAGGGTACGCAGAGAGCCCACCCCGTGGACACCAAAGACCAGTAAGTATAACCATAATGCCTCACTGGTGGGGTTTGGCTCTGGCCCAAGGTCAAGACTAACACAGACGCATGATTTGGGGGATTCAAACCTCAGGTAAAAAACTTTTCTATAGGTACATGTGTGCGTACACATTGCTGGATCAGTCCAAAGGTCCATCCGTCCTCTCTCTGGCGGTGGTGTAACTGCCACGCTGCAAGCAAGGGGTGCTTCAAGGGCTCCCTGCCTTGCATCAAGGTGCTTGGCAGCCCCACCTGGGTGTATTTTACCTGGGCTGTTCCAGGCCATTTCCCATCTCCCCAGCAATTTGTCTCGGCGCCTTATCACCATTTTTGCAATTACCACAGCTATCATTGTCTTTCTCCAAGTGAGCAGCGAGGCAGCTAAGTTTTTTAGACAATGTGAAATATTTTACCGTAAATATGTTTTTTTTTCTTGCACTGTCAAATCTTGTGCCTGCTTCTTTTCCATTTTCTGTCAAGCTCTCGCTGTTACAACTCCAGCAGCTCCTCGTTGTTACTCATGAATTTCAGGAGTGCCAGCGCGGGAGGGCTCCATGTACAAACACCCCCCCTTCTCTTTCCACAGGGTAACTTCTGTCTTAGCAACTGATTACAGACTTTTTTTTCTTTTACTGCTAAAATAATTTTTGGAATTGGAGGAGTTGTACATCTGTTTTGAAGAGAGAAAGCAAGCTTTAGAAATGTGTGAGTTGAGCGGGAGAGTTTACTCTCAGTCCATGCTGCAAGGTTTATTTTTCAGATCTCACAGGAAAAGGATATTGGTGCTGGGATTGCCCAGTTCCATGAGAACATCCTCATTTAAAATGACATCATGGATTGCCTGTTAATCCACAGGCTAAAACTTAAGTAAGCAGAGGCTAATGTCTCTTTACTGGTTTAATTAACAACAATTACTTGTCTAAAGATAAGGTATTTCCAGTTAAAAGCCATCTCCTTCAACTCCAGATCAGCTGAGAATAGTTCAAATTAGTTTTAGGGTAGGGTCAAAGACCAGAATTTTAGGGGTTTGAAGTTTTTTCATTGAGCAGATCAACACATATCTGCTGGGGGAGAATCCACATCTAAGTGAAAAGAGGGAGGCTGGGATTTCCATCTGCATGGAAGTGGATTGTTTGGGGGCTTTAAACAAACAACTTAATGAGGTGGCACTGACACACACATCTGGCCTCTCTGGGACATCTGAAGTCCAAGGCACGGCCCATTTTAGTGTTACTGGTAGAAGCATGAAACTGGAATAAACCAGACCAAAGCCTTATGTAGCACTTTATAGGCTTTGAGGTGATATGGCGCTTTCCAAATCTGTACAACCAGTGGAAGAAGCAACATTTAGAAAACAAGTGGAAATGTGCAGGAAAAAGAACAAAGAGCAGAGCAAAACCGAAAGCTTTGCACTGCTCAGAGCAGAGTTTTGGTGCAAGTTTTCTGCCAGGCAGCGATGAGGTCCTCCTGCAGACGCTGATGCTGGCAGTGCTGGTCGGAGGGGACTGCTTGGGCCAGTCTTCTGAGAATCTCCAGTGGGCAGCACCTCTGGAGGAAGGACTCATTGCAAAAAAGTGTAAAATCCTCATCCTGATTTGAATTTTCGTTGTTGCCAACAGGAGCCAGCTCCCACGGCATCCCTCCATCCCCAGGACAGGGTGAGTGAGAAATGACTGCTGGCATCGCGGCATTGCGCTGCAGCCCGCGCTGGCTGAAGGCTTCCCGTCAGGCAGCCCAGCCTCGCTTGTCAGCAGGGCAACTGAGCTACACGCAGACGGGGAGGGTTTGGATGGACAAAGACTGCGTAGCTCTGTGCTTCAGCTGTACCAAGAAGCTCTCATGCTGCCTGAAGGTCTGTAGGAACTAAATCCCGTGACGGTATCTGTAACTCTCCTTGCCCTGTGGGGCAAGGAGATGGAAACCTTGGCTTCCCCAAGATGTTCCCCAGCCTCCACACCCTGCTCTGATGTTGATCTCAAGGCCCAGAGTCCACAAATGTTTGCACCTCCTGCAACAGGTGTTTCTGGAGATGTTTCTTCAAGAGGTGATCCAGAACCCAGGACAAAGCTCCTTACTGACCCACATAGCTCTGGACCAAGCAGAGCAGGGACAAAGACCACAACTCTCCACCCTGTGCTTGTGCTGGTTCTGGTTTATGGGCTTGCAAAGAGCCCAAAGTGATGGCTGAGGGCTCACCCCACTTTTTTGTAGGGATGTAGATTCAGACCTTTGCAAGTCCTGAGGCACTTAGTTCCCATCACCTTAGAATTTGGCTAAAATAGTTTGTGAAGTTTGGTGCTGGGTCACTTTGTGGATTTACACGCTCTGTTATCCTGCTCTGTTATCCTGCTGTCCCCCCATTCTCCTCGGTAGCGCTGCTTATGGTGTGTTTGCAGCCTCGCGGGTTGGGGAAGAGGCTATGCCATCACACAGCCCCCTCGTGACGCCGAGGTCAGGGCTTGCTGGACCACAGGCCCCTTTTTGTGTCTTGCAGAGGCGAGGGGAGTGCACAGGCTGATATTGGTAAACGGGAGTCTTTGATGGCCCATCCATAATTTCAGCTGGCCAGCCACTGGTCTCTAAAGTACTCCTTGTTTAAGGGGGAAAAATAAAAAATCTGCCTCTGTTTCATTCACCCTGGTGTAGGGATGGGTGGTTCGCTCTTGGCTGCTCGAGTCCAGCAAACACGACCACGCGAGGGCATGGATTCACAATTTTTCAATGCAGCATCTTTGGCTTGACCAAAGTCTGCCTTAGACCACTGCGAATTGTCTGTGCCTCTGTCATCCTGGAGAAACCCACACCCCAGGACGGCTGTGCTTTGTCTGGGTGCGTGCGGCCCCAAGGAGCCATTTTGGGAGTCAAGGACCTAAGGACCTTATAACCTTACCTGGCCGTATTTTTTTACACTGTAAGAACTGCACAAAAATGGCACCCCAGAAGTTTCTCGGCCTTTTGCCCACCTCTGCTTAGAAAAACACACCTACAAGTTTTTGCCTCCTTTTTCCCCAGTTGTATTAGGCAAAGCCACAGGCAAATAACCACAAGTAAAAGGGACTGGATACAGTTATGTGGCCACTTCTTCCCCTCACCACTGGCCAGGTCTCTGGAACGACCTCAGAATGAATTTACTCCCCGAAAGCAAACCCTGGGGGTTGTGCCAGGGATGCTGGAGATTCAATGACCCGTTTTCATGTACAGAACTGAGCTGGCGGGCAGAGGCGCGTTCAAGGCGTGCGGACGGCAAAAGGAAAGGAGTCCTTTTTCCCTCTCTGGTTTCAGGTATGGCCTGACCGTTGTCTGATGCTGTTCAGTGAAAGCTGGGCGCTGGGCAAGGAAGCGGCAGCCGAATACTCTAACAAGTGGCTTGTTAGGGAGGAATGTCCTGCGGTAAGTACGGAGCAGCCTTGTCACTTCTCAGCCAATCCTCCGAGGACAATAAGGAAGGAGGACAAAATGAGTGCAGCCCTCCTGGGCCTCCCCTTAAGAGTTTAAAAGCAAAATATTGATTTTGAGTTACCCTGCTTCAACTCAGCTTCGCTCTCCTGATATTTTTATTCCCTTGTAGATTTCTGACTCCATTCGTTTTTTAAAGAAATCACTGGTGAAATTGTGGTGTGTCTATGTAACATTCCTGCGCCTAAAAATATGGTCAATTGACACCTTGAAGGTTTCCAGGCAACTCTAACCATTTGTGACATCTTTAGCTGCATCTCCAGTATGTTCAAAACAGATGAAGTGGATGAATTGATTTTAGCTGTATAAAACCCTTGACAAAAATCTCTTTGTGGCCATCCAGTTAGTCTCTTGATGATTTGTAGAGTATTTGCTTATGCCATGAACTTGATCCTTCCCACCTCTCCGCTTGTTTTTCAGCTAGCTCTGCCAGGGGTTCCCTGCTCCTGGATGCGCTGCGGTCGCCTTCCCCAGAGCCAGAGCAAGAGCCAGAGCCACACAGTGCCATACCTACAGCCACAATGTCAGCAGGTCAGACCTGAGCATTATATATGTCATAACGTACCATATGGACAGCACTCGATGGTAGGAAGACAAAAAGAAGCAGCTTTGTTAGGTGCTTTTAATTATTCCAACGCCCGATTTACCCAATAAAAGCAGCAGATTTGTGTCACCCGATTCAAAGTCCCAGCAAAGTCAAAATGATTCTTCAGCTTGCTTAAGGAGACAGTGGGTAGAGCAACACAAAAAAAAAAACCTTTCCCTTTGTCTCCAGGAAAAAAATGAACTTTTTGCATGCAATGAAACGTGCAGTAGGCCAGGAATAAACCAACTGCAGAATCTCACCCTCTTTAATCAAATGATCTGTTAAACTGACGTTTATGTGTGTGGTCCAAAGGAAATTCTTTTGAAGACATATGGTCTTGTCACTGCACCCTATTTTGGGTCAAGTTCCATTGTGTTAACAAACGTATAGATAAATAGTTGATGGGCTTGATTGTTTTGGTTTGTTTTAAAGGTGGCTCTGAGTGTTTCTAACCCCAGGCCTTCAGGCTTGTCCGAGTACAAAGCACAGTAACCACACGTGATAAGCAATAATTTCAGTGCTTAACACTTGGTGTCTCAGCTCCCCTTGACAAAAATGAAAGATTGAATCCAAGACAGGAACCCACTAGATACGCTGCTGATAATAACACATCCTTCAAGAAGTGCAAAGTATGCTTGATTAATTAGCGAAAGACTTACCTGAATCCAAGCAAAACAGCAAACTTCTGCTGGCAGCAAGAGTGTGCAGCTGGGCACGAGCAGGACACCAAGGTCTGGCTTTGGCAAAGGATTTAACGCATGGAGAAGAGTTATGCCCATGCCTGGTGCCCTTGGTTGGCCACACTGGTTATAACTGCCTCATGCCTCTAACCTGGCTTCTCTGCAACACAAGCCACAGGATTCCTTTAGTCACTCCCCCATCAAGCCCAGCCTTTCTGGCTGAGCAAGAGCGTTTTCTGAAGGAAAGCATCAAATCTGAAGGCAGAGTGACAAAGTGTCTGATAAACTGATCTTCTAATGGTAAAAAAGAAAAAAAAAGAAAAAGAGCAACAAAGCTGTTTCTCTAAAATATCTTTTATTAGAGGAAATGAGGTGGTGCGACTGAGCTGATCTCTGCCATCAGCGGGAAGATGTCCTGTTCCCTTCCCTGCATCCCTTCTCTTCTCCACATGCCCAGGCTGCTCCTCACGCCCTGCTGTGACCCAACTCAGTGGAATATTAATACCGAGTAAATCATCATTTTCATGTGAACAGCCACAGGAAAATCACGTGGATGATCCTCCATCAGCTGAGTGGGTTAAAGTCAAGGGGCCATGTGGACACTGAGACCAACAGTTTGAGGTGGGAAGGAGGGCTGCGAGCCAAAAGCAGGGCAAGGGGAGAAGCAGGGGGTAGGAGGAACGGGGATCGCCACTTGAGACAGAAACGGGTCAGCTTCAGCTTCTTTGGGGACTTCAGTTTTGGGGAAAATGTGCATAAGGTATAGAAACATACTGGAACCTCTATGTTCTACAGGTGGTGATACCAATATGAAAAAGCCACCTCCTCTCCCGCTGCATGTAGCGTCCATATTATTGTCTCTACTTGCACACAAGTAGGCAAGACCTTTGGGGTCTGCACCCTGCGGCTGAGCCCCAGCGTGGGCTGAGAGCTGCTGGAGGGTTTGTTCTGCTCACGGCGATACCGCGCTGTCCTCCTGCACGCGTGGCTGTCCCTGGGCGTACGGGGACACGTGGGCTGCGTGATATCGGTCTGTGACGGCCCGGCCAGTGAGGGACAGCGGAAGGAGCCCTTCTGGCTGCATTGAGAGCCAGAGGAACGGCAGCCATCCATAGATGCAGCATCTGGTTTATTCTGCATTGAGGAGATGAGACCGGATTCCCACTGGTGTGATGGCACCGGCTCAGGTCGGGGAGGACCTGGCACCGGTTCTGGTCAGGGAAAAACTTTAGCTGAGGGCAAGGAACAGCACCGCAGCGTTAAAGTGAAGCATGCAGGGCTGCTGCAGGTAGGGATGGAGGAAGGGATTGTCCTTGAAAGCCTGTGGGTTCATCCTGCCGCCTGCCCCATCACCCACAGCTTTGCCTCCAGCTCCGAGGGGTGCAGCATCGTGCCCCAGGTTTCTGGCTGCTCTCTGCTGTGCGTGTGGCTTCCCGTGGAGCTGCTCTGAATTGCACTTGTTGGGAGCCGCCGCAGCAGCCAGCAGCATGCTGAAAAGCGTCAGCTGAGATGTCTTGGCGTTTGCAGCAGAAGCTTGTTTTAAAAAGCTGCGATCATGTCAGCAAACACAGCCCTTCACATTCCCCCTACCCTCCTGCTGA
>NW_009621330.1:5395-7275 GCF_000690535.1 Cariama cristata | reverse complement strand
CCGGCCACAAGCAGCGGCATTTCCTCCAGCTGCTCATGTCCGTGTTTCAGGACAGTCCCGGGAAGCCCAGCTTTCTCCTCAGCCTTGGGTGGGCAGGCTGGGGGTCCACTGCGGGGAAGTCGAGGAGAAGCAATCTCAGCTTAATGCTGCGGGGCTCGCTGGGTTTGGGAACAG
The DNA here is from genome assembly GCF_000690535.1 of Cariama cristata. Lineage (NCBI taxonomy): Eukaryota > Metazoa > Chordata > Aves > Cariamiformes > Cariamidae > Cariama > Cariama cristata. The sequence continues at coordinate 7,101 of NW_009621330.1, read as the reverse complement.
GCGTTTGAGTCTGGAGGGCTGCTGGGGCAGGCAGGGGGCTGGGATTCACTTTTTTTGACTTCTGAGGCTTTTCGTCCTCTGACCCGGCCGAAACGAGCCGAGGCAAATTTGCTGAGCAACTGCTGCTTCCAGCCACTTGTGCCAGCCCCCGGGGGCAGAGGGATGGGGATGGGGAAGCCAAAGCCCAGAGGGATGCTTCCTCGCCTTTTGCCTGCACGGAGGAGCCTCCTTGACACACCCGTGAGGGTGAGGAGGAGGCCGAAGAGCAGCTGTTTCTGTTTATTGGTGAGTTTCTGGCAGGGCATCTCCTTGGGAATGGCGGAGCAGAGTTTCCTTTCAGATCCCTGCCCCGCTGCGGCGGGAGGATGAGCTGGGCAAAGCTGCAAACGAAAGCGGGGCCGAGAGAAATGGGCTGGTTTCTACTTGGGGTTTTGGTTTTTCCCCTTAGCGCTGAGGCAGCCGTGCGTTTGTGCCCACCCCACCACGGAGGAGAACTGAGTAAAGAGCGACCAGAGCAGTCACCACGCTTCCTGATGGGATGGGATGGGTTGGGATGCCCCAGAGACAGGTGGTGAAGCTGACAGGCGGTGGTGCCGGGCTGCACAGGGGACTGGCCAAAAAACGTACAAAGGTAGAGTTAGGAGGCCATGCCTAAAATAAGGACTTAACAAAGTTGCACATTTATCAGCTGATGTGTCCTGCCTACAAAAACACCGATCCCTCCTCGGGCTATAAAGTCTAAATGTGAAAAAAACTTGACAAAGTAATTTCAGGGCTGGCGGTGGTTCTCCTAGTCAGGCACTAGCATGGTCAGCCACCCAACCCATTGCTCTTCAAACAAGGTAGTTTCTCAAAAGCATTTATTTTAAAAAGAAAAACATTATTCCAAACCTTCAATTTAAATATACAGAAATCCAGATGGGAGAAGTGTTAATTTGAATTTACACGTACGATATCACAGCCTGTAGGGGTTAAGGAGAAGGTAGGAAAATAAAACATGTACTTTTTTTCTTCCAAGTAAGTTACATGATCAAGTTTTAAAAAAAAAATAAAAATGCTGTGTTCCAACTGCCATCTCTTGTACCACTTCTGAAAAACACATTAGCTGTAAGTGGAGTGTTTGATAAGATCTGTCCCTATTCCAGTGATAAGAAGGACAAATTAATTTGGTAGCCAAGCTCAACCTCAGACTATTTCTGCCCTTCTTCACTGGGATGTAGCAATCATTTTTTAATATTATACATATTCAGCTCCAGAGTGTCAGCACCGGTGGCAGAACCCTCCTGGTACGGCTGGTGCAAGAAGGGCCAGAATAATAGCAGGGAAGGCCAGATACGTAGGTGCTCCGGTTATTTAGCACGGCTGGTGGCCTTTGGCCAGGCTGCGCTTTCTGAAGACGTCAAAGGTGAGTTGCTCCCAGCCCAGGCACCATCTGCTCTGCTTTTCCCTCCAGTGGAAGTTTAAAGCGTTGAGAGTGTAAAAAGCTGATTGTCTACCCTGGAGTACTCCGGTGCCGGCTGCAGGAAACCCAGCTGGACATGGACCACCGTCGGGTAAACCAGCACCCGGTAGCTCCCTGGATGCGGTGCGCTGAGAGGCTGATGGGGCAACTGGTGGGTAGTGGCCTGTGTCAGTGTGCGGCCATCCCGGGGCAGCAGGGACACGTGCACGGTGCAGCTCACGGGGCCACGGATCCAGGGCATTCA
>NW_009621330.1:3600-5369 GCF_000690535.1 Cariama cristata | reverse complement strand
GAGCCTGGGTGCTGGGAAGGACCACCGCTGGTGCAAGACCGCTCGAATCAACAGTGAAGATGCCTACACCACAGGCTTGCCCACGCTCAAAAATAAGAAACAGGAAAGGTGTAGCTGGGGCGCCGGGCACAGACGATCCCTGGGGCTGCTGAGGGACGGGGGCGTCTGGAAGGGGCTCTGCGGGGAAACGCGGGGGCTAAACTTACGGGAGACGTTTCAGCCCTGGTGAATCTCTGCTGACTTCGTGTGAGTCACAGCCGGGAGAGTTGCTCACATTGCTATTGAGAAAGATGATGGGGGGGAACCTTGTCATAACTTTTTTTTTTGTTTAGTCACTGGTTTATTTTCCTGTGAATGGCAGTAACAGTTCAGCCGACAAAGTTGAGGTAATTGTGAAACTTTTTCGGCTGTCACAGTTCAAATGCCCCTGCGTGGATGCTTTAGAGCAGACCACCTTAACAGCAGTTTGGCTATACCTAATACTTTTACATAATCTTTTTCATTAACTTGCTTTTTTAAATGGTATTACACTAAGAATTTTTTTTAGTGCTTTTTGTTCCAAACATCATTTCCACCTCTCTTTTTTTTTTATAACTGTTTGCAAGCTCTATAAAGTCACAATTTCTGAAAGCAACAAGCTATGACAAGTCAAGTATTCCATCAGGATTTAATAGACGTGGCCATGCCCCTCGTTCCTTAGGAGGTGGTTCGCCTGTGCCTTTCAGGGGTTTGCTATAGCAGAGGTGGGCACATTTTCTAATTCACAGACCTTTAAAGATTTTCTATGGAAACTGCAACTTCCTTTAAAAAAAAAAAAATTAAATATTACTGGGGCTCCTGCAGTGCTACAGAAGACACTACGTCATTGAATGTAACTTTCATAGTCAAGTTTTGGGGGTGCGTTGGAGGTATTGGTTGAAAACTACGGATAAGATAGGCTCTGCGTGAAGTTCGAGTCTTTCACATCGACCCGTCACTAGCCGAATAAATAGACTGAGGCAAATTTCAGCTGAGAGCACTGTACAGAGTCTGCTTCTTTGCAGAGAAATGAGAAGTCCCTGGCGGACGCGTATTGATTTGGAAGGAGAGGGTGGGTAACGGGGAGCAAATTAAAAGCCAACTCTGGCAAAGCCTTTGCCCGGGTGATGGGCCCACGGACCAGCCGCTGAAGTTTGCCAGGCTGTGGTTGCAGTTGGGTGTGCTTTAGCAGTCGTATGGCTTCGTGGCGTCACCTCGCTCCTCTCCCGTGGGTTCTGGCCCCTGTAGCACAGCGTGGGACCCCGAGCACAACCACGTGGGGATGCGGGCTGCCAGCGGGGATTTTAGGAGCTCATTGTGGATTTTAAGAGCTGATTTAGGTTTCTGGCTGACAAGGAGATCCCACCGATGGTTGGACCAACCTAGCTGAACTGGCCATAGCTAGCAAGAGGAGTGATGTAAAGGGCATGCCCCAAAGCAAAGTGCTGTGAGCATGCAGCAGCCCGAGCCATAGTAGATCGTTGGTCTAGCTCTTAGCCATGTTAGACACCACCAGATTACACTTTGGTGAGAGAGACAGAAAGTGCAACTAGGCTTGATCTGCCGCTGCCTGTTACGATTCTGAACTGGTGGATTTTTAACTCTGGGTTTTACGCAAGTGAGTATTAAGGCAGGCAGCAGAGAGTTGGTTCCGAGAGGTGTAACTGCCTCTGTCCTGGGTGTCTGAGATCAAATCTGGAGAGAGAAACCAGTGCCGGCTGTTTTAACTCTCTAACTGCTGCTCTGCTTGG
>NW_009621330.1:0-3539 GCF_000690535.1 Cariama cristata | reverse complement strand
CGGCTCCCAACCCGCCAGAGTTGAAGATGCAACGCTCTCGAGAAAATCACCATTTCTCTCCATAACGCCTCAAAATGGCACAGTGGGTCAGGAGCTGCCGGCAGATCAAACCGTGGTTCAACAAATCTGGTTTTAAGATTCTTAGTACTAAATCAGAAGTGCTGTGGCCGCGAGCCTCAGATCACCGATCGATACACCCACGCCCGGGCTCGGTTTTCTTCAAAACACGACGACAGGTTGACTCTGCACCAGCAGCCTTTACCCTGAACCGGGTGCTGGTGGCTGGCTAAACCTCCGTCGGGCGTGTGGACCGATTTGACAGAAACGTGACTGCATGCCTGAGCCTAAACTGGGTCAGACGAGGACCGCTGGGTGCTCCAGCAGCGCACGGGTCTACTTCTGCTGAGCGCAGAGCCCCAGCCCTGGGCACTGCGGGCAGGAGGCAACGTGGCCAACCTGCCCCGGCTCATCTGCCGGGGAGGGTTCGACGGGGAGGAAGTTTCTGCCCCACAGCTCGTTGGTTTTGTTGCCGTAACGCTGCTTGTCGCCTTTGTTGTGCCGATGCAGCTGTTGATAAGACTGCACGCTGAACCTCGTCGCTGAAGTAAGCAGGGTTAAAAACCCACTCTTTTGGGAGGGGGCAGTTATTAAGCAGAACTACCTCCGAGGCTTGATTTACAGCACAGGTTTCCAAATGTTCCTTCAGACTGACCTGAGGGGCAAAGATCCGAGCCATAGGAGGGGGCAGGCAGGCGCCAGGGAACCGGAGACTTCGTGGTTGGGCTTTGTCAATAAAACCAATGCCTGGTGGAACGGCAGCCAGAGCCCTTTCGCTGCCTCTCGCGATAGCTGTTCTCTGCCTGGCACCCTGCGCTTGGACCGCGGGCCTTTCACGTGACGCAGGACCACGCTCTTGTACGTACTCCGTATTCTTGGTCTGAGCTACGTGTACCGCTTGGACTCCTTCCTCCCGTGGGATGGGATTTTATTGGCTTGCAGATTGCATCCTCGCTGACCCAGAGTTATTGCATGCAAATCAAGAAGTTGAGAAGAAGACAAGGTAATGAATATGCTAAGCGTGGAAAAGCGGTGTATTGTTGTGGTTACGTTACAGTGCATTTAAAGCAGAAAAGAATGGAATACGAATATTGCGGAACCAAAACCCCGCGAGTTCTGCATCAAAACGTGCGAGAGCAAAGATGTGCCGTTGCGAGATTCAAAGTTCTACTGAAAATAAGTGATTGTGGCTTAAAGTCTTTACTGAAAACAAGTGGCTATAATCTGTAAATTGTTTAGGAAAGAAGAAATCATTTTCCTCGTTTTGAACGTTTCTGCCTTGTTGCAGATTCCTTCTTTAGGCTGCTGAGAAAGGCGCTGTTACACGGACAGGTGAGAGCACACAGCGAGGTGGGGATTTCAAAATAAAACTGCAGGAAAGGTTAGGAAAAAAAGGTGTGTTTATTGATTCTGCCGAGTCAGTAAATAAAGGCGCAGGCACAGGGGTTTATGCATTTGGTCAGCACAGGATTTCCACATTTCTCACTGCCCAGCTTTGAACATCAAATATGCGACTCTCTCCTCTCCTTTATTCACCCCTGGATGACAGTTCAGCTGGAACATTCTCCCAGTTCCGCGGGAGCTGGTGGTGGTTTATGGTGGTATGTCCCCCTATAAATGATGAGATAGCCATAACCAGAGGGTCTTTTGAAGGAAAAGAAAAGGAAGGCTGTCAAAAATCACATCCCAAAACGCAGCTTCCATTCTGAGCTCTCTTTGGTACCCGTGGTAGAGCGGGTCTCTCCTACACCACCAGGTGCCTCACCAAGAAACTCAATTCTGCGTTGTCACACGATTCGTACGTATTTTGTACCTTTTTTAGAAATACTTTCTAATTCATTGAAATGAATTCATGCAATCATTAAAATCTCTAAAAAGGCAATGAAATCAAATGGAGCCTACAAAATGTAGCAGCCCGGCCCTCTCTTCCCTGCAACCTTTCAGACAGAGGGGGGCAAGACACAGATCGTTGCTTTCTCGTTTCTTTTTAATCTTTCCCTCAGGACACTCCTAATCACTTCTGTTTCTGTGAAGCAGCATTTGGTAACCAAATCCATTGGGTTCTTTCCTAGGTGATTCCTATCACCTCAAAACTGTCAGTAAAACTGCACTTTAGCAGCAGTTTTGCCTGAGTAGGAACTTCAAGGATTTTGGCCAGCCCGTCTTGAAAGAGACCCTGTAGGTTTGTGTGTGTGTGTGTCTGCGTGTACATTGTGCACATACGTGTATATATATATGTGTGTCTATATATGCGTACATATAAAAATCTGTGAAAGTGCGTAATTTCTTGGCTCTCATCCTAACCTTTGTGCAACTGGGTGCTGGGATCTGGATAGTCAGTGTGCTTAGCAGCACTTTTTAATGAAGAGGTGTTTTCTCCCTTGGAGCTGTCACTCTCTGCCACATCACAGGCTCTTTCAGACAGAAAAATAATTGGCCACTTTCTCCGAGCGTGGAATCGGAGAGCCCCAGGGACCGGCGGAGTGCTCGGCGAACCGGGACGGCAGCTCACGGTGGTGCCCACCGGTGTCCCCCTGCCCTGGGTGGGTGCTGCTCCCCACGCGGGGCCTTACCCACCCCAGAGCGCTTGAATGAGGTCTGGTAGGTGGTGCCGTGAAACGTGGCAGGCAAGACCCAAAACTCCAGAAGAAGAGAGGTGAAACGAAATGGACAATTATTTCCAGAGCTGTTCCACTACCAGATGGAAATGCAGGCTTGCTTTGCTTGCTTTTTTTTTCCTGAAACCCGTGTAATTGCTGCCTGGTGGGATGGTTTTCCACGTTTGCAGTAGGCTTTTTTTATTGTTTTGCTTCAAAGGTGGATTTTTAGCAGCATTTATTCTATAAAGGGGCTCCTAACATCCACCTTTCATCAAATATTCCCCAGAGTTGTTAGCAGTCAGAAACAGCATTCAATGCAGTAAAAATTCATCCCTTAGGACCTCCCACCTCCTACACCACGCGTGGAAAAGCGATGAAATAAATGGTCAGGCCAGTCCTCGAGCCCCGGCTGAACACTACGAGCACTTGCCTGGCAGGATCGTGCCAGCATCCCACGCCAACCAAATGCTCAAACACAAATACAACGCAGCTTGCCCTGCCTTGCAAAGTAACTTTCTCTGGGTCCAGCTCTGCCACTTGCAAACCACTGCTGGCTGCCCTGGCCCCTCTTGTTACGACAGCGCAGACCGTGACCCCGCGACGTCCCGCTCCTCTGCCCACGGACTGGGGACGGAAGGAAGGATGGCCCGTGCCCTGCTCGGCTGCTGGTTGCCATCTGCCCCACGCATGAAAGGCTCCCGCTCTCGTAGCTGCCTCGACCGAAGGCAAAGCGAGTCCTGCGTACCTCACAGCCCGACCGCTCAGCGCTGGCCCGCTCTCTCATTTAGGAGAAAAGGCTGGACAGTGAGCTGGGGCACGGGAGGCAGGAATTCCTCCCAGGAGCCAAGGATGGCCACCCTGCAGATCCCAGCCCATCTTGCA
>NW_009621329.1:56260-61686 GCF_000690535.1 Cariama cristata | reverse complement strand
TTTGCTCCTGCCTCGCATCATTCGTTTGCCTTTATTGGTTCTCAGCAGTCGTCTTCACAAAGAAAAAAGTGTAATTTTCTATTCATTTCCCAACTTTTTTTTTTTCCTGTAATAAAGCAGGCTCTGCTAACTGCCTTCTATCAGCTTTGGTGGGTGTGTTTGCCGGCCAGGTGTCGGTGAGTCGCGACACACGAGAGCCGAGGTGACCGCGTCGCCTGGCCCATGGCCCCGCGCCGGCGTGGGCCTTCTCCCGTGGGTATGCGTCTGAAGGTGGGCACGTCTCCTGGAGAAGCTCCCCGGGAGAAACCATGATGTAAAGTGTACCAGCGACAGGGAAATCCCAGAGCAAGCTCAGAAGTAGGCTCTCAATTACCACAGTTATTCCACATCTGCCTTATTTATGGCACGAACTTCTCTAGCATCAATTTTCAGTCTTTAAAATCCTTCTTTGCTAGGATTCTTTGCCGCCTTCTTTGCCTGTTGACAAACTTGTTCATCATATAGATAATTAAATGTGCTGAGTGCCCTAAAGCTTCTCTTCAGCTAAGAAACCAAAGGGTTCAGTTTTAAGGACTTTTATCAGTTTGCCAGCACGGAGGAAGGAGGTCTGCTCCCACCTCCAGTCCCTTTCTCCTGCCCTCAGCCAGCCCCAGCGGTTACCAGCCTCTTCCGTGGGGCACCTTAACTCGCTGCTCCAGCAGCAATCAAATCCACCAAAAGACATGAATGTTTTTCTGCTGGGTTAGTGAGGCCAACCAGCACCAGCCAGAGCAAGGGAGGGGAGGGTGTGACTGGAAACAGGAGAAAGAAGGAGGAGGAAGGAGAAAGGGGAATGAGAGGGAAGGGTGATTCCCTTCCTTCTGGCACGGACAGGCCGTTTCATCATTTAAGCTGCCTGCGCAATTATAACCTTAGTTAAGCTAAAAAGAGATTTTGTTGCAATGTCTGTTTTCCAGTCCTCCCAAGTTTCTCGATCCACTCCAGTTGCCGGTGTCTTCAGCGGGCACCACAGGGGTGTGTAGGGTTGGGGTGGCAGCCACAGCAGTGCTCAACGGAGAGGAACGGCTTTGCTCCGGCTGCTCCGAAGGCTCCTCTTTCTATATTCAGCGATCAGCCAGGCCTGGCACCTTCCTGCGTGCCAGTGCCCGAACCATCGGCTACTGAGTCTTGCAACGACAGATCTTTAAATATATATGAAGTGTGATTTTGGGCTTAGGGTATGAGTCCACAAAAATCCTCAGTTAGCTGCCTTCTGGGCTGGGAGGGAGGGAAGGAGCCTAGCTCTGGTTTAATAATGACAGATGAGTACTGCTTTTGAAGTGCTAAATTTTCTGCGTAGCCAAAAGCGATTTTTAATGTAAGCGCAGTCAAATGTTTAAAAGTTTATATGCTCAGAGCGAGTGTATAACTCTTCATCCTGCAATGAGGTCAGCGCGGCGAAGCCCTGTACCCACCCTGCAGAATCCAGAGCACTGCAGAGCCCACATAGCATGGAAATAGCAGGTGTGTGATTGACAGTTGTCCAGGTGGTGCAATTCTGCTGGGTGCTGACAACTGAAGGGCAGTGTTTTCTTTTGGTTTGATGTTGAATGCCCCTCTCATTGCAAAGACCTTTCTTTTCTCCAGAAAGCTAGGTTTGGTGTTTGCTATTTTCTACATTACATTCCCTCTTGTCGAGGTCTTTGGAGACAGCCGGCTATGAAGGCAGCAGCCTTTGTCAGTGGATGTCAGACCTGCACTGCCAATGCAGACTTCCTGATTTTACCCACAGGACTGTAACAATGGATGTTCGCTTTCTTTATGATGATGTCCTAGCCCAAACGCTTGGCTACATATAGTCTCCATATAGTCTCCATTACTTGTTGGGCATCCTGTGTGTGCACTATTACCAATACGTAACCTAAGAACAAGCAAAATCTGGGTTACCGGCAGTAGCTCTGGCACCGTGTCCACCTGGGGCACACCCACCCTGGTAACAAAAGCGAATTATCGTAGAACCACAGAATGGTTTGGTTGGAAGGGACCTTACAGACCACCCAGTTCCAACCCCCCTGCCATGGGCAGGGACACCTTCCACCAGACCAGGTTGCTCAAAGCCCCATCCAACCTGGCCTTGAATCTTATCACGCTCATCTCCAAACATATCATGAAACATGGTTTCAGTCAAGATTTTGAAGAACATTATGAGGCTGCTGTTTCTTGCTTAAGAGTAGTTTTTTGGACAGAGAAAGATTAACCTTGTTATACTGAAAAACTTTCTCAAAATTATTGTTCATTGAACTATAGGAACAAAACGTAGTAAACTAGAAAGATAATCGCTACAAAATGGCTGTGTCTAATCTGCACAACCAGTGCTGTTTGGCATGTCTCAGGGTCCTCATCCTTCAAAAACACAGACCAAAGGCAATTCCCGCTACTGTTCCAGTCTGGTTTCCTTCCTGGGGAAACCACAGCTTGGAGGAGGACGGCGGCACACACCTCAGTCGCGGTGTGATGTGAACTGAGGACCCGGGACAAGGCAGATCCTTCTGTGCCCCACAGTTTGGAGGTGGGCAGCAGAAGGGCCTGGCCCTGTCTTTCTAAAAACTCCACCGAGACTGGGAAGCTCTAAGAAGTCAGAGGTAAATCGCCCAAACAAATGGCTTTTGATTAGTTCCTGAGGTATTTGCAAAAATATTATCTATTGATTGAGAGAGGTGGAACAAATGGCCAAGCTATCAGATTTTGCTTGTTGAAATTAGAACACCCATGGGCAATTGTGTGGTAATTTTCTGTTGTCAATATACTGTTTGTGGGTTTTTTTACTAGTCCTGTGCCAACTTTCAAAGAATAATAGAAATAATCCTACTGATCGATATCTGTCTCAGCTGCTGCAAAAACCTTAATAAAATAAAACATGATTGTTACCCAAAAATTCACGTTTCTCCTTTGAAGCTGGAAACAAGTTGTGCTTTTGTTCGTCAGGAAACTCTCCACCCATCCAACAATGAGACATTACCAATGGTTACTCCAAACATGTACAAACTGTGCAAGACAGCACCCTCTCAGTACTGGAAATAGAGTAACTGTAGGAAAGCGGCTCTGTACCTGGGGTAGTTATGTGGGAGTTAACGGGTCCTGCTCTAAACCAGGTGCAAGGAGTGTCCTGACCTATTGTTTGTATTTCTAGAACAAACCTGCCCAAAACCAGCTTAAGTCACTGCGCTGCATCGCACTGAGCTGGGCCGATACACCTCTAGGCTTTGTAAACAAGAATTTTGGGAGTTTGCACATAGAAACAAGAATTTCAGCATAAACCCCTGTTATAAAGAAGAAATTACGTTACAGGAGCTTCGCTCCAGTAAGGTACTTAACATCAGAAACTGCTGGAATTAAAATTGCCGGGGTGACTTTGTTTCTGACTCCCTGTTCATATATGTTTGATCCTGTCTTTTAAGGGCAATATAATATATTACTGTCATTGTCCCCTCCTCAGCCGGCAGGGTGGACGGGGCTCCGTGAGTGTATAATTTTCCACTATTCAGTTGGCAGTTTCATGCCTGATTTCCTGTCTGCTATTCAAACTCCGCTCTAAAGATGGAAATACTCATGTTGTCACCATCTTTTCTAAGTAACACTCTAATGTCCGAGTGCTGTGCAAACAATTGCTCATTTATTTTCCGTCATAGTTCCCAGGATACAGACAGGGAATTCAGGTACTTAAGTTGGATATGCTCATAACGCAATCTTCTGAGCTCTCAGTTCTACAAACTTTGGTCTCATGTTTGTGAGAATACAGAAGATTTTTTGTTAAATCACCACCTTCCTGACTTCACTCAGGGTTGCGTGCGCCCAACACTTCTGTAAATTAGACTCTAGGGCCTCGGTGGGGCAACTGGAAAATGAGGAAAAGACAGGACCTGCTTGTGGAGAGCCTGGCGAGAGGACTTGTTTGTCGCTGCAGGAGAGTTCTGCGGCCGAGGTGGGGACAGCATCCAGCTCTGCAGCCTGCCGGTCCAGGCCGTCAACGGTAAGATGTTCCTCTCTCCCCCTCATTCATTAGAGACCTTCCAACCTTTACAACAGACGAAGCAGAGCTCCTGCAGACAACAGGCTCCTTCATGCACGACCCGGAGTCAGCCCTAGGAGAGAGGAGACGGGAAGGCGAGCGGAGGAAGGGGTGGATTTGAGCTCTATGAGGGCAGGCGGGAGGGGTGACTGGGCTCTTCCTGTGCCTAATCCACAAGCGGGACTTCGCTGGAAAGGACTTATATAGCCCGAACAGCTCTTTCCTCTCTCTGACATACACATTTCAACACTTAAAAATCTGTACTCTTCGTTTTCGTGTTGTAAAGACTAGACACAGAAAGCAGGCATAGTAGAAGTAAGGCATATATTTCACAGTAACGGTAATTTTTACTGTTTAACTGCTTCCCCAGAGATTCAATGTTTTTTTCTTTTCTCCCAGTGACTCTAATTCATCATTTTATACATTCACATTAAACACAGTGTGGTTCAGGCCAAGGTTATGGTCTCTGATTTAGGTGACATTCTGTGGTCTAAATGAAGCATGAAGCCAGACTAGAGGACTACAGACAGATCTCTCTGCCCTCAAGATATGTAAATAAAATAGCCTGGCAGAGCATACCTCTGTGTTCTGCCTGAACTGAGTCACAGTCATACACTGGAGTCAGCTGAAACTGAAAATGCAGCACGGATTTGGGCAGATTTGAGTGCCACTGCCCAAGAAGCTCCACTGAGATTGTTTGGCCAACGTCATGGTGGGTGCCGGTACGCACGGGGAGGACAACCCGGCCACCTCTCCTTCGCACTTTGCGAACGCAGGGTACAAACGCTTGCGGCAAGCGTGACATGAGGAAACATGAGCTCTGATGCCTCGACAGGAGCCTGGCACTTTATCTTAAAATGCCACCAAGGATAAATTTCAGCAGGCACCGACCTCTGGGCTGGGGTGGTTGGACAGAGGTGGGTGCTCCTCTTGCGCTGCTCTGGCTACTGGGGCTGTAACCTCTGGCAGAAGAGGCGAAGGAGAGCTGGGGCTGACAACGTTGTCAACTGCTTCAGCAAGGCTCACTGGTGGCATCTGTTGGGGAACTTTTATGGTAGCCCTCGAGGTGATTTAAACACACATTTGCGCTTAAATAGAAAAGAAAAATGTAATGACCAATGCATTGGGCAGAGTCCCACCGTGGTTCTACGTGGGATCTGCAAAGATGCATCACAAGCAGATTCCTTTTGCAGCAGCACCAGTCTCGGGAGCGGTTGTGTGGGGCACGTCAGCCCGGCCCTGGGTCCATCCCCCAGCCCAGCTCTGCCGCCCAAAGGTGGCCCCTGAGCTTGGGTCCCTGAGCGCTCCCATGCCAGGATGGCTCCAAGGCAATGCTGAGGCTGTTTCTTATCTCATCATCACCAAGGGAAACTTCACT
>NW_009621329.1:45327-56235 GCF_000690535.1 Cariama cristata | reverse complement strand
TCCTGCTTCCAGCCAGTTTAACCCCTTCTTGCAGTTGAGCCTCCCTGCCCTCCATGCCAGATCATTCCTCGATCACAAATTACCACCACTGAGCAGTTATAATTAGAATTTCCCTTTTACATCCATCACCATTGGAAGTCTTTAGATCAACCTGAAAATTTCAGGGGAGACTGTCGTGGGAACTCGAATTGCCGTGAGCAATCAGAAGGCGGCTGGCCCAAAGGCAAGTATTGGTGTTGGCGCAGTGCCCTCACTTTTCTGGGGAGCTGTCTCCGCACTGACTCAGCAAGCCAAATGCTTTCCGTAGCTCAGGAGTGGGGTTTGGAAGTCTGCCACTGCATTTCTGGCCACACCAAACCTGTTTGACTTAGGAGATCAGTCTTGAGCCATAAGTCTGCTGGAGCACGGATGTTTGTCAATTTGTTAAGCAATAATTTGTTCCCATTTGTAAACTTTCCAGCTGTTTCAATGCTTCTGTCTTTTACCTTCTGTTTTGTCTTTATCTTTCTCAGCTCCTGTTCTGTGCAACACCTACCTGTCATCCCTCATCCATTAGTTTTTTCTTCCTACATTACCATGTTCTTTTTGTGTATTTCTTTTTTCATTTTTGTCTTTCTACTTGTGGTTTAAGTCTTTTCATCTGCAGAGCAAAGCCATAAGAGGTAGATCTCTGGTCTTTGCCTATTTAAGTTTAAAAAAAATATAAAATATAAAAATGTATAGAAAGGGTAAAATGCAATATTACAGCAACTCTGGTAGTGGAAAATCAGAATTACTTGTTAAACATCAGCACAGATAGATAGTTTTTCAAATTAGCCATCTGCATTCAGTTGCAATTCAGTTTTCTCGGGCTAGAACTCTGATTCACATGTAAAGCTAGTGTGCTGTGCTTTGGACAGCTTGTTTATGTAGTCCCATATTGAATCTAATCTAGGCAGTTGATCAGCCTCACGCTTTGAAGTTGCTTTTATGTTATGTCTCTTTACAACACCATGCCTTATTTTTCCTTTCTTCTGCACAATGAAGATGTTGTTCAATGCCACAGTTCCCTTTAGCCAAAAAAAAAAAAAAAAAAAAAAGTGAGGAGAGGGGGCAAAAAGCTTTGGCTGCATAGAAACATGATCATGAAAAGGAATATATCACAGAAAAGGATTGAAGCTACGACTGGCAGATTTCTGCTGCAATACAGAAAGGCACTCACTCTTCAATTCTTTGCTTGTATCCTCCAATAAGTACTGTAATACAAAAAGTAGCACATAGAGATGGAGTAGTTCTAGTAGTAGAAGGACATAGGTATTTTCCCTCGGAAGATGGGGAAGATTTTCCCTTGGAAATGTGGTTCAGTCGCATAGCAGTGTGACCTACACTTCATCTAGTTCTTCACATTTTGCACAGTCCAATGAATCATAGAACCACAGAATGGTTTGGTTGGAAGGACCTTAAAGCCCACCCAGTTCCAACCCCCCTGCCATGGGCAGGGACACCTCCCACCAGACCAGGTTGCTCAAAGCCCCATCCAACCTGGCCTTGAACACTTCCAGAAGCTCAGATCTACATTAAAAGACAGATTTATGTACAACTGTTCCAGGCAAAATTTCCCATACCTAGGCAACAAGCTAGCAGCAACCCACCAAGGATGCTCTCAGAGGACAATCTCTGTGTTCGTACATCGATCCAAGTGAAAAGTGATAGAAGATCTCAAAACAAGAGAGAAACTGTCCGAGGAAAGCTGTGAGGATACTTCTGTCTGCCCTCCAGGTAGCCCGCAGCGTCTCCAGGCTGTGGATCCTTTCCAGCTGGCATTGCTGATCCAGCTTCTCCATTTCCCCCAAACTTCTGGAGACTTCTCCAACCCCAAAGTGGCCATGATAGCCACTGAAATCACCATCAAGGGGAACTCACTGATGGTTTCCAACTGCCGGTTCCCTGCTGGCCTCTGTCTCCCCTTAGATCTCCAGTGGCCGTAGCCTAAAGGAAGAGTCCCCGCTGTGACTACCAGTCCCAAGCTGGCTCCTAGCCAAGATGGCATCCTGCTGGTGAGGTGCTGGACCTTTCGATTCCTTTCCATACTGCAGCGATGGAGGATGCCACTGCACAGGCTGATCGCTTCAGGAGCAAAAGGAGTGCGTAGCTAACCTCACAGCAGCCTGATGTGATGTTTGCTGGACTGGCACAAACCCAAGCTGCAGGACCAGAGGGATCCAGCGTCTCCTCAGAGAGGATGAAAATAGCTGCAAGCAAGAGTGGTTCTGAAGATGCCATCCTTCTCACAGAGTAAGTACTGGTGTCACTGGTTATGTTTGATACTTTCTTATATGCTCACCCAGTCCTTTACAAACCAGCCAGCCAGTCTCTGACTTCTCCTATTATTTTGCTAAAGCCTTGCAGCTATCTTCCAGTCTGTTAAAGCTAAAACCAGATAGATTTCATCTAGATGGCTGCCTTGGAGGGGAGAAGAGCAAAACAACTCTTCTCTCTTACTGTCCTTCAGTCTCCATTGAAGGTGTCTGCTAAACCAACAGCCAAGGCATCTGTGAAAGGGTTTGGTGCTTTCTTGTCGGTGGTTGAGTCTCTTTGCTGATTTGGAGCCTTTGGTTTGGCTTGCTTGGCCAGCTTTTTATCTTTTCCCTGACAATCATGAGATTTAGAAGTCCAGCAAGACACATGCAATAGTATCTTACCTGGAAAGGTAAGTAAAAAGGGGGAAGGTCTTACGTATGTTCATAGAAATAAACTCGGGCATACATATTTTATCATTTTAGTTTGGATCAGGAGTGCGAAGCAAACCTTCCAGATGTCCCCTCTTACAATGCTTTGGTTTGCATTTGGTGAGGCAGGCTTGGACTTCACAAAGTGCAGGTTTTGATTTTAGATGAATGTAAAACCTTTGCAATACGGGAGGACATCTGGGCTGTTCTGCTGGTGCGCGTTCAGTCCATTGGGCCAGAGAGCTAGTGAGAAGACAGAAGAAAAAACCAAACGTGTCCATATCAAGCCCCACAAAACCCCCAACATATCTACATATCTACTCCTGTTGTCTCACACAATACTGCCGACATAAACTTGGATGTCGAGGGACCTTCTAACATCTCTATCTCCATGTCTTCTAAATGGAGACATAAAGTGAGTCGTGAGTATGATGAAGTAGGGGAGATGAATTAAGAGCTACACTTAATGGATGGCTAACTCAGGCAGATGAATCTGTGCAACAAGTTGCAAAAGAGCAATTAATAAGCTACAACGCTATGTGGGAGACAGGATGATGCACTTCTTTAGTGAAAAAAGGGGGGGCTTGGACTTCACAAAGTGCAGGTTTTGATTTTAGATGAATGTAAAACCTTTGCAATACGGGAGGACATCTGGGCTGTTCTGCTGGTGCGCGTTCAGTCCATTGGGCCAGAGAGCTAGTGAGAAGACAGAAGAAAAAACCAAACGTGTCCATATCCAAATGGACAAAACCCCCAACATATCTACTCCTGTTGTCTCACACAATACTGCCGACATAAACTTGGATGTCGAGGGACCTTCTAACATCTCTATCTCCATGTCTTCTAAATGGAGACATAAAGTGAGTCGTGAGTATGATGAAGTAGGGGAGATGAATTAAGAGCTACACTTAATGGATGGCTAACTCAGGCAGATGAATCTGTGCAACAAGTTGCAAAAGAGCAATTAATAAGCTACAACGCTATGTGGGAGACAGGATGATGCACTTCTTTAGTGAAAAAAGGGGGAAAAAAAAAAAAAAGAAAGAAAAAGCAGCAGCATAAGAAAAGCAAAGGGAAGCAAAGCCAGGCAGAAGGTGTGGTTCCATTCCCTGCTCCATCTGCTGGGGCAGCCCAGAATAGCTTGTCCTGTTCACCCAGACAGTTGTATCGTAGTCATCCTCCCCTGGCTTGTTACCTAACTACCTTTCGCCAAATACTTATTTGGTAGTAGTGAGCTGCATAATTTTTGTAATCACATCTGAGATTTGATCTCTCCCTGTTCAGTGTTTTGAGTACCTGCAATTAGGCGTTTAGGTGTAATAGGATAATGTAGAAGCTGCTGGTTTGTTATCAAATGATACGATTCAACTCCAGACTTTAAAAAAAAAATATTGCTTTAAGAAGGGGCAGTTTGCTGCACTGAGTAATAACTACTCATGGTTTATTTTGCATCCATGTCCTTTCACTGCTTGGATTCCCATCTCAGTTCTTTTTTGTCTTTGCTTTCATAATTGCTCTCTTTCTTCACAGTTTCTTCTCTGCGATACCTAGAAAAAAGTAACTTACTTACATCTTAATATTCTCAAATGTTAACAGCAACCATAGGTTTAATAGTTTAATAGGTTTAAGGACACCTGTCATGCCAGAATGCAACATCTTATTAAATGCTCCCATTCAAATGAAAGGATGGTATTTGTTAATGAGATTTAGTTTATAATGCTTGATATTAAAGGGAAGATAGTGGTGTTGTAAGTTCCAGGGTTTGATGGAAAGGCTACTAAATTTTGATTTGACATTCCAAAAGAGCAAAGAAAATCCCAGAAAGAAAATGAACTGATATGATGTAAACAAGCAAAGTTCATTGTTTGATATATGAGCACATTCAGAGGATACTCTGAGACAAACATGTAAATATTAACTTGGTCATTTTAGGAAGCATCTGTCCATACTATTATTTAAATGCTTAGGGGCAATTGTCCTGAAACAGGTTTCAAATAAAGTCACATCCCAAACCTGTCCAACTTTATAACCCACCAAAGTTGATTATCCTAATGCAAATACAAGGCATTGTATATGCAGAGTGCTTCATATGGAAAAAAAATGATAGGGTCAAAGATACCACAAAGATGTCAGATTACAAAAGAGTTGTATCTCTACCATACGACATTCAAACAATCTACAGAAAAATAAATAACAATAAAAAAAGAAATCTGAGCACACTGTTTTCCTGGAGCCAGAAGACTCACAAATTTGGCAGACAGCAGAGTACAACGTAGACAAAATCTGCCCTTTGAACAACCATGACAGCTGCTGAAATGGAGCTGTAGAGTGATATTGTACTAGCATGAACTTATTATAGATTGTGCAGATCATTAAACAATCAAACTGATTGGTATTATTCTCTACAGTATCTTTAATATCGTTTTACTCATAGTCTTCTAGATACTGTATTTTTATTTAGGTATACAAGACTTCCACCTTTTCCACTGACCCAAGAAAACCAGGGAAAAGGTAAATCCAACTAGGGATCTGTTGGATTTATTTTTGGGGACTACAGTCTCTCTGGGGAGGACAGTACATTTCTGGCGTGATCACTTGATAACAGCAGCTAGTTTATGCTCTTTCAATAGAGCTCTAAAATGGTGGAGAAAATAAGACGGGATCAGAAGAGGCAGCAATCAAATGGTGCCGTAATTCTGTTTCCTAGTAGTAATTTTTCCCCAAGGAGAAGCGCATTGGAGTGCAATGGGGATGAGGCAGAGGACTGAATGGTTTGTCTGCCGTTAACTGCTCCCTGGGAGGGCAGGTCTGTGCCAAAGAGCAGCTGGGAACCAGCGCTGACCTCTGGAAACCACAGTGAAGGCAGGCTGGGCAATGATGTGCCATGGTTGGAGGTCAGGTCTCTTGTTGCTGGTGGACACGGCAGCCAGCGTTCTCTCCTCTCTGCCTGGAGCATCCCTGGAGCATCCCATTTCTAGATGTATGGTGGCTGTTTCAAGTCATCACTACAGCTGGATAAGGACCTTCAATTTTTGGCCTGTCCCCTTAGTACAGGATCCTGTGTGATGACAGTTGTCATTCCTCTCTAAAAATAGCTGCTTCTCATGGTTGGAGAAGAGGAAAACCCTAATTCTGTTGAATTCAACAGCAACGTCCGCAGCGACCCTGGAAAAGCCAGGTTTTCAGCTTGGCCCTCAGGAACCTCAGCAGTCTCACCCAGCGTGTCAGCACAAACAGCAACCCACAGCCTCCAAAACACCCATGCTCTGAACAAACCTAAGTCACTCTTCCCCAAAAACTAGTAGTCTGAGAGCTTTTGTAAAAGCTACCCTTGTATATAAATACAAAGAAAAATACATAGGCTCATAGAATAAATACCATTTTTGATTTATAGAAACAAGAAACAAATAGTGGCCAGCACAGTTCGAGGCCGGCTGTAGGACAATACGCACAAGTGCCATTCAAAGAGGTTTACCTGTAGGTGGTGGCATTTATTAGCGATTTTCTGGTTGCAAAATGTTCCGAGCTACAAGCAGCTACGCTGTGCAACTTTTTGTTTAGGTTTTCCTTTCATATTGCTCCGCCTTTCTGAGATATCTTTTACATGTTTCACAGTTGCAGAAATGTTTCGTAGCTGCAATCGCATCTCCTGGCTGTAGCTTCTGCTTTGCGAACTGCAGGGCTGCCTTTGCACTGCTGAGTAGGTTTTTTGGTGCGGTTTCAGTGTTTTTCATCAGTTGATGAAAGACATTAACACAGTTCTCGCAACACATGCAAGAGAAAAAAACTCAATCATTTCTTTATAGGGTGTAGCTCTTCTTTACTTCCAGTGAATAAACAGGTTTTATAGTTAGCTGTGTGCAAATCTGCTGTTTACTGCCAACTGTAATCAGCAGCTTCTCCTAACTCCATCACACCCTCTGCGCACCAGTGCACCCGAGTTATGAAGCCTTCACTAACCCTGGAAAAAAAATGATTCACCTCAGCTTGGCCTATCTATTATTGTCTATTTAAATAACCATGTGTGGATCTTGACTAATGAAAGCCATATAGCTACAAGATAGGAGATGAAGCTGGGGTTTGGATGGTTAGCGAGCTGTTCCTGAGCAGCTGTATGAAGCAAGCCAGAAGGTTTCTCTTAGGCTTCAGGAATCACCACAGAAGTGAGCTGGGCCTTTTTGCTTCATGGGAAGAGTATTGGCTCCATGGAGGCCACAACCAAATGTACTTTATCAGCTGGAGCAGCAGTGATAGATAAGAGTGGTCCTGGCAGCCCCTGCCCACAGCTGGTGGGCATATCCAGGTGAAAAACCTCCTGGTGCCCTTTTGGGAAGGTGGTGCGATGTAACCGTGCACCAGTCTCGACCCAAGTCCTGGCCCTGAAGACCCAAGCAGAGCTGTATCTCTGCTGACCTTGCAGCCGGTGTGGGCAGCCAGTCTGAGGTGGAAGCGGGTGCTAAGCACATCATACTGGGTAAAATGCCAGCACACCGCTTTGTCTGCATCCACATTCTCTCTTGAGTTGCTCTTTTTGGACTAGTTCTAGCTCAGTATGCACTAGGGCTTAACCAAAAGGTCAAATGACAGTTGTTAAAAGCTTTTGCATTTTCTAGCTACCATTGAATGCATTGCTGAGTTCCTCCACTGTTCTTAAGGGATGAACATCCATATTCAAACCTGCAATGACAAAGGCTTACACATTCAAAGATACATGGTGCTTTATTCCTGCTGGTGTCATTGGCCTGAGGTGAACCTTGAGCCCAAGTCATATCAGTTCTTTGCACTAATATTCTTCTTACCATTTATGCCAGGAGTCTGCTTCACAAAGCCAAGGCAAAATGAGTCAGTATGGTTTTTTCTGACTGCGTCCATATCTCCTATAGGTTGTCCTTTTGGGCTGGGGCAAGAGATCCAACCTCATACACAACACACCATGTGCTGCAGAAACTGTAGTATCTGTTGATCAGTGGGATGACATGGTGCCTTCAAGCCCTGTTGTACAGATTGGTGGCAACTGCCTGAGCTTTAGCGGTGGAAATGGGACCCAGTGTCCAGCCAAATGTCGTGTCTGAAACTGAAGAACAATGAAATACCATATCAAGAACGTCAAGGTATTCTACTGGTGCTGCTGAAAAACCCGGAAAGCCTAACGCCCACTGATATGAATGAAAGGAGATTCACAATTCTCATCTGCTGAATTTGGGGGAGTATCTGTGGCAGACAATGCTCCTGCTCACATTTATCACAAGGACATATGTCACAGGCTGCAGCCTACCTTGGCACCGGCTGGCTTTGGGGCTGTAGATCGGCCTATTTAAGAAAGTAGGTGGGCGATGATCTAGAACTAGGAAACCACCTCAAACTGTCCAAGAGTGACTCTGTTCTATCACAATAGTTATTTATCAAGGGTGCTGCCACATAAGGGTCTCTTAAATGGAGAAGAGGGGGCACGTTTGATTTTCCTGAAAGAAGGAGCGATTATTTGAGGTAGGCTGCCAAGCAGCTCCTGTTCTCCGCCTACATCTGGTTACACTTTTCACACTATTATGTACATACAAATCAAAAAGAGAAAGAAGGTGGGCGGCTTTAGAGAAGTTACTCCTGTTGTGGCAGCAGGATGCCGTTTATGAACGATGTTATCATCGCACTGCAGAACAACTACCCAAAGTGCGTAAGGAAAAGGCAAGTGTGACTGGCAGCTCTACCTGGTGCGACCCATGATAGTGTGAGGAGCCACAGGTATCTGTTGCTGGTTAAATGTTAGTCCTGTGTGTTAGATGATACAAAACTGAAAGAGCTTCTAAGTTTTTTGTTCGGGGTTGTTTGGACATAAAAAGGCTGAGACCTACACATGCAATAAGAATTCAACACAAACATAACAGAATTATCATACTTGTTTAGGATGAGGAAGTGATAGGATGTAGTCAAAGGTGACACCCAGAACTGAAATTTCCCGTAATGGAAACAAGTAGAAAATGGGAAAGCATGGCTTTTATAAATCAATTCTGTTATAACAGGCTAAATTCAGCTGATGAAAAAGCAGATTTTTCTGGGAAAAAGGGAAATGGGGTAGGGGACAGGATCTTGAGCTGACACGCAAAAGGAGTTGGCTTTTAGATTAAGTGAGGGCAAACCTCTATGCTGTAAAAAGAGTTTATTTCTTCAGTATAGCAACTTCAAAATGGCCTCAAATGTAATGGCATGTGCACAGAGTCACCCCATGCCTCAGTGCCTTCCTTAGTTTGTAGCCAGGACAATATTCCCGCCGGCCAGCTTTGCAGCTCAGTGCCTTCAGTGTAGTATTCGATTTGGACAGCAAAAGGGCCAAATCTTTACTGTTTTATCACACAGCTGTAGGGACACCAACAAAACCTGGTATCAAAGTGAGCCTGAAAAAGTGGCTATAGCCCATCATTTTCTCTCTTAGAAACACGTTAGGTCCCGAATGAGTCAGGAGACATCACTGTATGCTACCTGAGGTGCCTCCTGGACAGCTCGATGCCAGGCGCTAGGAGCAAGCCAAAGTGTGAACTCTCACTAGTTAGCAACAGAAAGGGAAAAGGGATTAACGGGAAATGAAATGTGATCCAAGGACAATGAAAAAAAGAAACAGTATTGTTGTCTAATCCTGCTTTCTTCTTGCTCATGCTGCATTATAGAAAGCCCATTTTTCCCTTTCTACCAGAGAAACGTTGTTAGAGGGAATAAGTCCATCTCCACAGCCATCCCTTTACCCACAGGTGACCCTGCCGTTCCCGCTGGCAGTGGCACACCAGAGCCGGGGCGGTTCACAAGAAGGAGAAAGGAGAGGATGAGCAGGCTGGTGGCTGAAGACCAAGACGAACTGCAGCCACCAGTTAGCCCAGCCTGAATCCTCTGGACACCTGCCAGTAGCTATTTCATAGATTGCTAAACTTGAACTATAAACCGCAATTGGTAAATCTGCAGGATAGATCAAAACACACCTGACAAACCTTCAAATGATCAGCTATTACAGCTGTTTGATTACTTTGGAACCACTCCTGATATGTGACATCAAGCTCAAGGCTATGTCTGCAACTGTCTTCATCATTCCGGTGAAGCTCTCTGCAGAAAGATGTCAGAACAGAGACAAAACAGGCTCCCTCCAGAAATGGTTAATCAATAGCTTGCTGGGTTGACTTAATGCCAGTAGATAGAGCGCTGCACCTACTGTATATAAATCGTGACCTGTCTTCTGTATCGTTCTCAGTCACCTCTTCTGCCCTACTGGTAGTTACCAGTTTTCCACTTGGAAGTTTTGGGGCATTACCAGAAATGTCCATAGCATCATGGATCTGGGGACCAGTCCTCATACTCTGCTGTGGGTTCTGGTTTCTTCTAGGGAGGAGGAGGAGGTAAGGAACCTATTTGTAAATGCATCTCAGTGTACCTAGCCCTCATTTCTGTCAAATAGATGGTATACCTAACTAAAAGAAGTGTGATCTTACCACTGTCAGATGGACAGATGCGAGGTAGCACGGGCAACACTGCAGTTTGGTCTTTTGAGAGATTTATGTTACAGTAGAATTTTTGTGTACGGGCTTTTTAATTAGAGTGAGGTAATGCCTAGACATAGCTGTAGATACAAATCTATGCATAAATGAGGTAATTAAAATATGAATATGCATGTTCTGATTTCCTAAAGTAGTTTTACCTGCATTGTAATCATAGCTAATACCTACTTGTATCTAATTATAGTTTAACATCTACTTACAAACATTTTCATATTTTCAGTCTATCATATCTAGTAACACAGTTTAATACAAATAATATTTATGTACCTTACTATGTAAAATACATATTCCTTAAAAGCATTTGTCCTACAGGCACATTTATATAAGGAGCAAGTAATTTGCTTACCTATTCTGATTTTGTATTTTCCAGGAGTCATTTCCTTGTTTTACTTTAAAAAGTTTAATAAAAAAGGTGAAAATAGTTAACTTCTGATAATAACCATTAGAAATTTACTAGAAAAGCTAAAGTATTATCTGAAAGTTATTTTAGCAGCCATGGTGTCCTTATGCAGGAAAGCAGTTTTCTGACTCAGAATAAAAAAAAAAAATATTTAAGCATATGCTTCACTTTAAGCATGTTACTTAAAGGGTGTGCTTAACTTAGAGCGTATGCTTAATGACACTTTGCCTGAAAGATTAACTCTCATACTTACTGAAGATCACGG
>NW_009621329.1:0-45307 GCF_000690535.1 Cariama cristata | reverse complement strand
GCAGGATCTGGTCCAAATGGGATATGCCAATAATAACAACCTTTCTACACTAAAAGACTGTCCCCTTGGTATTCGAATTGAATTGTGGATACCGTTGCCCGAAAATGTATCAGGCAATATTAGTGGGATTGATTATTCATTTATGGGACAATTACCTAACTGTGCATGTTAGCTAATGGCAACAATTGTGCATTTAAACAGGTGAAAAATATACTCCTGATTTAGGGAAAAGAAAGATGACATAATCAAACTGTGTTTTATTATGTTTATTATACTACAGGCTGTTAAAGTTATTCTTTATTACACACCATAGCCCTCACAATAGGCTTAGTCCTTAAAGGGGAGATAATTATTTCTCAATATACTATTTGTTTGGGTTTGTTTTTTTTTTTTTCATTTTTTCATGCGACAAAAAGCCTAGCAGTAGTATTTTACTTATGTGGCAGTCCTGGAGAAGAGATCTTTATACATACTTATAAATTCAGTTTTCGTTTATGTTTTGTAGGCGACGAGGTGAGCCACCACTTGAAAACGGGTTCCTTCCATACTTGGGCTGTGCCTTGCAGTTCGGTGCCAACCCCCTGGAATTCCTCAGAGAAAAGCAGAAGAAGCATGGCCACATTTTCACTTGCCGAGTAGCGGGGAAATACATTCATTTCCTCACTGACCCTTTTTCATACCATGCATTGATACGCCAAGGAAAACACTTGGACTGGAAAAAGTTCCATTTTGCTACTTCTGCCAAGGTACCGCTTTAAAAATGGTTTTAATATCTAACATGCAAAGTATCTACTGGCAGGACAAACATACCCAGTTAATCCCTATAGCGTAACTATGCCTTTGAAATAGAATTGGTTTCACATTTCTGCACTTTTATTGATTTAAGACATTGGGGTCTTTTTTCCCCCTTTCCTTAATGGAAAGGAAATTTGCAGTGATTTGGATTGTCCAAGAATGACATTATTTAGCCATGTAGTATCCCAAATTGCTAAAGCAGAACTACAATTAACACCATCTGCAAAACGATAATTCAGCTTGCTGAAGTTGAAACCTTCTTCAGGAGGTTCTCACTACTATGGAAGATTTGGTCCTAATTTGGCCTTAAAAAATGATGCAACACAGTAGGACCTCAGTCAAACTCCTACTGAAGTAAGCAGAAAGGTTCCTGTTGATGCCAATGGGAGATGAATGAAGGTCTAGGTAACCATGTCCATTTATTTGTAAGCAACTGTTTAAATCTGTTATCATTTGCCTACTTAACTGCTATGGTTCACTGAGAAATTATTAGTTCTAGTATTAATAGCCCTTATTATGCTTCCCTCTAGCAAGCTATGAAGCTATATTTTGGCTTTAATTTCTGTCAGACTTCATCATCAAGGTTATGACAAGCCTTATTTATCATGCATACAATTTATTTTGTGACAGGCTTTTGGGCATGGTAGCATTGACCCAGCAGAGGGAAACACCACTGAAAATTTTCATCAGACATTCATTAGAACCCTTCAAGGTAATGCCCTAGATGCCCTCATTGAAGCAATGATGGAAAACCTACAGTATGTCATGCTGCAGTCAAGAAGATCTAAACTTCAGTCTAATACCTGGGTGACAGAAGGACTTTATACATTCTGTTGCCAGGTGATGTTTGAGTCTGGCTTTCTAACACTTTTTGGTAAAGAATTTAATTCAAACAATGACCAAAATCTATCATCAAAGCAGGAAACTGAGAGAGCCCATATCCTAAATGCCCTAGAAAACTTCAAAGAATTTGATAGGATTTTTCCAGCCCTCGTGGCGGGGCTGCCTATCCACCTTTTCAAGAGTGCCCACAGCGCCCGGGAGAAGCTGGGAGAGGCACTTCTCCACAAGAACCTCCTCAAGAGGGACAACCTCTCTCAGCTCGTCACCCTCCGCATGTTCCTGAATGACACTCTGTCAACCTTCGATGACATGGAGAAAGCGAAGACCCACGTGGCCGTGCTCTGGGCCTCGCAAGCCAACACCATTCCTGCCACGTTTTGGAGCTTGTTCTATCTTCTTAAGTAAGTCCCAATGTTTCTTGTTCCCAAACAAGAAAAATGGTTGTTATCTTTCAGAAACCAGTTCCTTAATACAGGTGAATTCCACTGCTTAGTACCTCATCAATGTCAAAAAGCTTACTGATTACAACAGAAGTGGACTTCCACAGAGACCTCCTTCACTCGTCTGAGACCAAGTAGCGGTACACCAGAGCAATCCTATAGAATTTTTTCAAAATAAAAACCACTCCAGGGTAATGCTACACTTTGTCAAGAAAGCTTTAGAGTAATTCTGTATGATATGACATCAGAAGTGCTGGTTGCAGGCAGAACATGAATTGTATTGAAGGCTCCCAATATAATCAGACATTTTTAGACCATCTCACTAGAGACTGCAGCTGCTGAGCTTGTTACTCATGAGAGGAGACATGGTTCAGAGAATACTATTAAAAGTCCATTTCAAAGTGGGCCTCTGTGGAGTAGAATCTACTTCAGCGTGACTAACTCTTAAGTCTGGATCTAAATTGCTGACATTTTTATTTAGCCAGTGGCTTGCACCTTCGTATCTACCTGCCATTGCTAATATCTGATGTTCTTTAGTACTTTTCACTCCAAGAATGCATTGGCTTTAGGTCTTCTGGCCTTGGAGTCTTTTAACACCCTGATTGATTGTGCCTTCATCAAGATGCTATTGCATCCTGTATTATTATCTATACGTATTTCACCCTATCTCCTATATTCCATGTCTGTAAGAAAGTCTAGACAGTGAAGGATACTATGTGGACTCTTCATATTAGGAAGATTCTTTTCAGCTAGGCGGAATATTGCCACATAATGGGACATCATTGAGGATAACTGATGTTATAAAACTGACCTATAATCCTGTTCCTAAACTTTCTACCCACAGTGGGGCTATTTCCTAATCTACAACTGATTGTTTTATTTCTTATTCTTGGCATTGCTTTTTAGTGACATTACTGTTCATTACCTGAGTTATACACATCAGTTCTCTCCCACTTGTCATTGGAGACAACATGAAATACTTGGGGTTCTTTTCCATTTTTTGAAGTGATTGTACCTTTGCCAAGACAAGAAAAAGTGTAATTGCAGCATTTTGCTGTGACATTTTCATTTTAGAAGGTTGTACTTGTCAGCTAGCAAATTAAATTTTAGTCAGGAAGAAAGTTAATGGCAAAACCCTTTTTAAAGCATTCTTAAGTGCAAAATTATGTTATACTTCTGCTCTTTCGATCTTAGGAGTCCAGAAGCAATGAAAGCTGCTACCAAAGAAGTGCAAAGTATTTTGGAAAGCGCCGGACAGAAGATCAGCTTAGATGGCAAACGTATTTCCTTGAATCGAAAACAGCTGGATAATATGCCAGTACTAGGTATGATTATTTTATGCAGGAGTACCAGAAATCACCCCACAATTTTCACAGTCTTCTATTTGTTACCATATAAATGCTTTCTACAGAATTACTATGGAATTAGCCAACAAAACACTAGAACAAAAACCTGTATGTTCCTTAGCACTAGCCAATGCAATCAGTCTTCCCAATGTCCCAGGAGGTACTGAGAGCATCAAAGTTCACACGAATAGCACTTTTTCCTGGATAATGGCACATCTCAATACTGCTACACAGCTACATGACATAGTACTGGAGACCCATGGGTAATTTAGAACAATATTTTGTTTAGTAATTTTAGATCAAATAAAAGGATGTTGCCAAATTTTATATCCCAATTCTTCATTCAAATGGTGAAGCAGTAACTTCTAACACCATTACTTTCATTTCTTCTTAATATTTTTCAAATTGTAGGCACATTTTTCAAAAGTGTCCAAGTTACAGAGAGTTTTGAAAATGTCACCCTTTAACTACTGTTGCTTTTTTTTTAAAAAAAAAAAAATCAGCTTGTATTGAAACAAAAAAACCCCAAGCTACTTTTTCTGAGTACTGGTTTCTATGCACCACCTCTTAAAAGTTCAGAAAATCCTGATCACTGCACTGTTTCTTTTTCTTGTTATGTTTCCAGTCTTGACTGGTTTGTTCTTTATCTCAGAGTGAAAACGTGTCTCGCTTTCAAATATTCCGTTGCATCAACTACAAGTATTTTCCTAGGGGAAAGCGGATTATGTTCTCGGTGTTATCTGCAGAAGGGATAATAATGCTAAAAAGAAATGAGAAAGATACTTTCTTAGGAATTTAGAAAGTTATTGTTAAAATATTTCTTCTAATAAATGCAGGGTTTCAAAATGGGTCTGAAATAGTTTAAAATGCATGACCTCCCCCAGGAACATACACATCCTATTTCCATGGTAATCGTTCCTTTTCCTCTCCCGATAGACAGCATCATCAAGGAGGCAATGAGGCTATCAAGTGCATCCATGACTTTCCGAGTTGCCAAGGAGGATTTCACTCTGCACTTAAAGGATGAGTCTTACAACATTCGCAGCGATGATATTGTAGCTCTTTATCCTCAACTGTTGCATTTTGATCCAGAAATCTACGCTGATCCCTTGGTAAGTATTTATCAAAGTGCATTAAACGCTGAGCTCTAGCAGAGGCTAACATGCCTTTAAATAGCGCATTTATTGGGGTGCCCCCACAGCTGGTTTTCTGTTGTACTCCAGACAGTCTGTTCTTACACCTGGAGACGTAATGATAGGCAAGAAAAAGAATAAAGTCAGTGCAGGCAGTATCTGTAAAACATGTTTTAGTGTAATCAAAAAGTGTGCTGCCAGCTCAAGACAGCCTTCTACTCACCGCCTGCCTCAGTGAGGAAAGATCACCGTTATGGGGGTTTGAGGGAGGGCAAGGATAAGAATAATATTTTCCCAAAGGCACAGAATGAGCAGTCTTCCAGTTCTGTTGCATCAACAAGGATGAAAACAGCACCATGGGGCCTGGCCCTACTGTACCATGCTCAATGCTAGAAGCTCTCCTTTCCCAGCCTGCTTTTTGTGTCTTAATGGCATTACCTATTTTTACAAGGGCAGGGAGTGATAGGACAAGGAGCAATAGCTTTAAACTGGAAGAGGGAAGATTTAGATGAGTTATTAGGAAGAAATTCTTCCCGGTGAGGGTGGTGAGGCAGTGGCAGAGGTTGCCCAGAGAAGCTGTGGCTGCCCCATCCCTGGAAGTGTTCAAGGCCAGGTTGGATGGGGCTTTGAGCAACCTGGTCTGGTGGGAGGTGTCCCTGCCCAGGGCAGGCGGTTGGAACTGGGTGGGCTTTAACGTCCCCTCCAACCAAACCATTCTATGGTTCTATGATTCTATGATCTAATCTTTGGAGGTGTTCAAATATCAAGTAACTCTCTTGTGGATTTAATTACAGACATTCAAATATGATCGCTTTCTCAATGAGAATGGAGAAGAAAAGACTGACTTCTTCCGCAACGGTCGCAAGTTAAAATATTACTATATGCCATTTGGGACAGGCATAGCAAAATGCCCTGGCAGGTTATTTGCTGTGCATGAAATTAAACAATTTTTGGCTTTGATTTTTTCATATTTTGAGATAGAGCTTGTGGACAATAACGTGCAGTGCCCTTCTTTAGATCAGTCCCGTGCAGGACTGGGTATTTTGCAACCAGCCAATGACATTGATTTCAGGTATAGACTGAAAAGCCTATGAATATCTATTTTATATTATACGTATAATATATGTAGTATATAAATACACAATGTAACATACAATTTATATGTATTTTATGTATATATGCAAATGAAACATTACAAGTCTTGGGGGAAAATCTATATGAAGATGCTAATTCATCAGTCTAATGGGAAATGCATAATGTATATCATTATATGCACTGTGTTGGTACAAATGTCTCTCCTTTTACCAACCATGTTGAAATGCAAGTTAAGATTTTGAATTGTGTGTGTACAGTTGTTCTTTTTTTTTTTTTCTGTCAGCAAATACTTTCCCCAAGTTAGTTAGAATTTCATCAGCTAATTCAAAATAATTGTTCAAAATTCAACTACAGTTAAAACTTATTCTTTTTTATCATTGAAATGTTGGGGGTGGTGGTTCACCCCACAGATGAAATAAAATTTTTGTTGTATAAAGGCAGATTCGCACTGGGGAGGGGAGAGTTTCCTGGGGAAGTACCTTTATGGTTTTATGAAAAACTAGAAAAAGTCTGGAAGAAAACCTACAAAAATATTCACGTTCTAGTGAAACTGCAAAACTTCTATTATATTCATTGTAATATACTTCTTTTCAGAAAGTTGTAACTGTATTGAAATAAATGATGTTGGCTGAACCAATTGCATCTCTAGACTGTTTGTGATTTTAATGTCTTAACGTTATCAAAGATTCGTGCACTCATCGAAAGCCACCTAAGCCAGCCTTAAACTAGCCAGCTCAAACACCAGTATAGACGCAAATAAATAGGCACCATGTATTCACCAGTGGTTCTGGTTGGATTTTGCACAATTGTCTGAACTCCACATTTCCATAAGCCTCCATTGGTCATGCTCCTTAGGTCTTCGTAGTCTGATTCCATTAAAGTTATCATGGGTAGTATGCCCACACATTTCATTTTTAGTGGTGGCATGTCCTTAAGAACAATTGTTCCAGGGATAATACAATTTGGTTCTCTGTAACATCCCTGTCCTTTTCTGCTGCAAATGATGGATGGATGGGTGTCACAAAAGTCTATTCTTTAATGAAACATCTTCAGGCTGAAAGAGCTAGTTTTCTTATCATCAGCCAATGAAAAGAACAAATGGACGTAAAATATTGTTGTTATCCTGGTTTTGTATGTTTCTAAGGATTTACGGTCTGACCTTTTGTCCTTGACTCAAAAGTAAGCCTCATCACAGAAGATGAGATACAGGACTATTAGATATTTTCAAATCTCACATTCTGGCAAGACATCCAGTCTAGCTGATAGAGCTCTTCCTAAACATGGGATTTTGGAATGAGTCCTAGAACTGCTTTAAGTTATGTAGCCATTTCTCTTCTCACTATCCACTGTGCTAAGTATTCAAGGGTAAATAAAAAGATTCTGTAATGTGTGATTTTTTTATTACCTATGTGTGGTCCTTGTAATTTTATTTAATCTTCTTTCATTTTCAAAAGAGAACAGAAAACACCAATTTGTTGTCATTTGTAATATGTATAATATTAGGTATAATGCAAGTGGTTTTGAATTATTACTTTGGTTCTCTTGGTAAGGGAAGTATCCAGTCTTTCATACTTCTGTCAATTACAGTTTTGTATGATTTATATAAATTATAGCACATTCAATGTAAGCTAGCACTGACCCAGAGAACACATGAAAGCCTGACTTTATCATAATTACATGTGCCCTGGCACGTATTATTACCAGCAGAGTGTCTACTCCCCCTTCCTTACACAAATCCTGCTTAAAACAACAGTTTTTGAGGGTAACAAGGCTATGCAACATTTTAAGCAAAATACCCTTCCTTGATGAAAAGTAATTCAACACAGAATTACAACAGCAGATAACAAAATATAAGACTGCTGAATTAATTTGAGGTTCCCTTGAAAAATAAGCATTCGGGTAACAAGGCTATGCAACATTTTAAGCAAAATACCCTTCCTTGATGAAAAGTAATTCAACACAGAATTACAACAGCAGATAACAAAATATAAGAAGACTGCTGAATTAATTTGAGGTTCCCTGGAAAATTAAGCATTCTTTTACATCCTCTTGTCTCCTTCAAACTGATTGCTGCAGACCGCTCTGACTGTGGTTTAATGTTTTCTTTCAGCTCCCTTGGTCTATGTCAAATCGAAGTATTCAGTAGCTCCTAGAGCTGATCTGACTTTCAGCTACCCAAGTGTGGGAAAACAACGGAAGATTGGCGAGGAGGATTGTAAACACGCCCAAGTGACTTGCAGCTGTAAAACACATGTATCATACTAATTATTGTTTAGCCTTGAGCGTTGGACAAGCCGAACATCTGTGTTCAGATAACATAGGCCTGTGATAGACTTAGAGGCACTCTATTGAACATGTTTGAGATTCCTGCCCTGCAGTGGGAAAGATCAAAGCACGGTGGTAAACTACACCTGTGTGAATCCCTGATATACAGGCGAACACACTTGGTTCGGTGATCCTCGAGCATGGACTGAGCTCCATGGTGCCTGCATCCCGGCTTGTGTGCCTCTGCCCGGGCGCTGCTGTGGGGATGCCCTGGTTGGTGAGGTACTGAAAATAAATTTACTCTTTGCATTTCATCCATGGTTTTGTGATTGTTCTTGTGCTGTGCCTGTGCCGGCTCACACACCAAGGAATACCAACAGTAGCGAACTGAGGGGAAGGTAAAAACACCCCAGGACTCACCTCGCAGATTAAAGCCGAGTTCTGAAGATCGTGGGGAGGCTACTGACTTTATCGCCAAGTGTCAATGCTCTCAGAGACAACACAGGAGATGCAAAAGCCAGCATCTCCATATTTGCATTGTCTACTTAGCACTTCTTCCTCCTTCCCCTGCTATGTGATAATCTCAATCCGCTGGAATTATGTTCTCAGGGCTTTGCTTGACTGGCCCGATCTCATTACCCAGTCTTCCCCACTATGTTGACAATGTGTGCGTCAGGTCAAATGCCTGTTTTCTCTCCTGAAACCCACTCCTCCCTCAACTACCAATTCTTCCCCTTGTTATACCCCTTTTTCATTCCTTCTGGATACTTGCTACATGGGCAGGTCTACAGAGGGTATTAGGAAAGCTATTGGTGTGGTGTCTCTGGTCCTTCAATCCCTTCATAGGGACTTCAGCATTTTAACTAGAGGGAACCATGCCACATCTGTCATTGCAGCAGACGTAGAGGGAGAAGCTTCAGTTTCTGTTTGAGGTTTACTTTTTTGTATTGTTTTTTTTCAGTGAGGATTAGATCAGTCTTTAATGTGCAGAATGTACCAGATAAATGCTACAGATATGCTAGGTTTTGTCTATCGCCTGCAGCCAATTTTGCACCAAGAAGATGAAGAGTAAGCAAATAAAAATTGTGGATTTCTGTCAGGCTGGACTGCTATTTACAACTTTATGTTTAGCTTTGAAGTCAGTGCTGAAATTGTTGACATTCTAGAACAGAAAGTGCTTCATTGCAACTTGCGTAAATCCCTATGAATTTCTAATGGAAATAATCTGAACTGATGGTCTTTAAAGCCTATTTGCAATTAAAATAACTATAATTCTTTTAAAATTTGTAATGCATATTGATGCATATGATGAACAACTTTGCTTTAAAAATTATTTACTCCAATGTTTAAAGAACAAAGCTTCATTTTCAAAGCAATCTTAATAAATCGAAGTCCAATGGAAAAGAGAGATACTCCTGCTAGGGCAGACATAATTAAGGAATGGTCAGAACCCCCAAATGTTCATGTAATGCAACGCAACTATCTTGTAATAATAACAATACAGATCTGCACACTTTAAAACAGCCAGCTTTAGTATACCTCACATTGCTCTCCTGCAGAGCTAATTCAAAGATTTCCTAACAGAGGCAGCCAGATCATTCCCAGGTAACAAACCACAGCAGAGGCAGGCATGAGGGTCCGTGTCCATCCCACCCAAGTCCAACATCTCAACTGCAGACTCATCACAAATTGGCAAAGCCAGCACTGTTGCCAGATCGGACACAGGGTCCCATGGGGGTGCCTGGGGTGGTCCTGCCGAAACTCCTGCGGGAGCGTGGCCCTCGCCACTCAGCCTCCTGTCATTCCTCTGTTCCTGGGGTAGCAGTTCTCCAGGGACAGCCTGACCCATAACCTGTGGGTTGATATTCAGTGTATAAAACAACAGAGGTGACCAGCTCTTTCTGCCCAGTTCTGAACTCCTGTAACACGAGGAGTGTATCAGCATGTCTTCAGGGGACTATGCGGAGCAATGCCACTTTTTAATGTTGACTTGGTGTTGACGCAGCTAAAAAGATGCAGTATAACCCCCTGAGTATGCTTCCACTTTGTGACGAAAGACATACAGATGAACAGTTTGAACAGTTTTGGGTAGGAATTTCTTCTTTTTCTATACTGGGCTATACAGAATCATAGAATTGATTTGGTTGGAAGAGACCTCTGGGATCATCAAGTCCAACCTTTGCCCTAACACCACCATGTCACCTAGACCATGGCACTAAGTGCCACCTCCAGTCTTTCCTCAAACCCCTCCATGGATGGGGACTCCACCACCTCCCTGGGCAGCCCAGACCTCCTTGGTATAAACACATACAAGTAATTTGGTTTGCTGCCACAGCTGTTAATTTTCTAATCTCAGTTAAACCCCTGTTACCAGGGTCATACAGATGCAAGTGAGAGGAGAAAAGAGTACAAAGTCTACAGCCGCTATGCCTCAGCTAATGTAATCAAATACTTCAGCAATCGATAGTCATCTGCCTTGCCAGGGTCACAGACACCACAAGGTTATAACAGGGCAATTCTCTTTGCTGCCTCTCCTCATAGAAGTACTTTTCTTAAGGCAGGAGACCCCAAAAAAGTAAGACTAAAGACCATAAGAGCAATTAGAAAAATATTGGGCAGATCCAGGCTGGTGGGAAGGAGGCAGCCTGTGCCATGGGTTGTGTGAATATTTTGCATTGCACATTTACTAGGTAAAATACATAAAGAGATAGGGGGAGAAGGGGGGCAAAGATCTCCCCCCCCCCGGGGTGAGAACGCTAACCATTAGGTTAGCTCAGGCATTCCCTCCTTTGCTCAGGGAATCTATAGCCTGTTTTCTCTAAAAAACAGAACAGATTCAACAGGACGATTGGTATGACTCCCTGACGGTACCCTTATAGCTAAAGTGCTCTCTTAGCTGAGAAAAGATTCCATTTTGACATGGGATTGAAGTCCCTGAGGCAGAGGAGGGTGCTGAATCCAGTCTCTCCCCCACCCCAGGGGACCTCCGTAACGTTGTGCTTGTCCTGTAAACGGTGAGTAAGAGCAAGGGGTACCTCCTGAGGGAGGCACAAGCACATTATAGACCAGGCACACCAAGGAGATTAAGTGCTCAAAGTTTTTTGGACCCAGATGAGCTCTGTGTCGGGCCAGCCAAGCGCCTCTGCACAGCGACCTTGGGATTAGGAGGAAGACACAGGCAGCTGAGCGGGAGCAGGCAGCTCATAACCCAGTAGAAGGAGGGATTTTGGCTGAGCAGATGAAATCTGGGCAGTGAAAACATTTTACAGTTTTCAGGTTGAAAGAAATCTTTACCTCATCATGGAGTCCTTGGAGGTGACATGATGACCTTACCAGTGAAACAAGTCTTATCAGAAAACAAGACAGTTTTACATTTCTGAATCCATGTTGACCATAGCTGTTGTCCACCACCACAGAGAAACTAGCCTAGACAAGCTTTTGCTGGATGATAACGGTCATGTAAAACTACCCCGGGGAGAGTCATCTGCCTCCAGCCGGCTGAGCCCGCTCCTTTCCAGCAATGCGAGCATGAAGCGGCAGCAGCCACGCTCGATGGTGGCAGCAACAGGCTGGGGAGCGGGAGGATGCGGCGTGGAGGGAGCTCTCGGTGCTTGGGACCTGACCCTTGTGAGCTGCAGCACATCGGTGTGATGTTCTCAAGGTTAAGGTTCAGCCTGGAACTGCTTGACAGGATGAAGCTAAAACCACCCTAGTCAAATTTTAAAAGGTAGAAGCTGCCACTGCATCGTGTGGGGACTTCATCTGCGAGGCTTGCTTTGAGGAGCTCCCCAATGGCAGAAGGAGAGGACCTCCTGGTCTGTGGATCCTGGTGGGCTGAGGGTCAAAGCTGCGTGCAAAGTGCTCTTCTTCAAAACTACAGCGTTTTGGGGCTCAAACAGCAGCAGAACTGTAGGCACCTAGTAACAGAGCTGCCACTAAGTTCAGGCAGCCACTCTTCAGCTTGTCAACAGTGGTTGTGGTGACCACGGTTTTGAACAAAGCTTTTCAAGCCGTACCTAAAGTTCTTAAATTGTTTTTTGTATTTTACTGTAGAAATATCAGGATAAACTCGTGTTTATATTACAAGACCTTTCATGTGAGTTTCTGAAGAAAAAAAAGAGGAAGCAAAGAAAGGGAAAGTCATGGGATATTTTTTCTTAAAGCACAAAATAAATTTTAGTGATAACGATAGCTTAGTTGTCAATAGGGTGCTTCAAAAGATATTGTTCATGGTCTTGGTGTAAATGGATAGCTGTAGCAGCATAAAAATTTATTTGTCATTTACGAACTGCACGGAGGGCTACAGTCGCATGTCAGCAGCCTGAAGATAAGTCCAAGCCCTCCTCTCATTTACACGACCGTAAGGTCAGCACAGATAAACAGCACACAGAGGGGGCTTGATCATAATTATGTCTGCAGTCTGTCCCTCTTTAGCTAGCTGCATACAGGAGGTTTGGTGGTAAAAGCAGTCATTGCCTCATAATAACCTTAGAATTAAACAATAAAGAGGTTACATACTATTAAATGGACTGCTGTCAGTGTAAATACCCAGCTTGCTAACTGTTGTTGACTTTAATTTGTTTTCTGCCAAGACAGACAACATGGTGGGACACGCTCCAAATCAAACGATCTTCAGTGGTCGACATGTCATGAAAGGAGAGAGAGGTCACTTCAGAACAATTCACTAAAGAGACACAGATTTTTAAAATGAAAAGTTCATTTTAGATAATTGGCCGATAAGATCCTGCAGACCCTACTTATCTTTTTAAGGATAACATTAATTTCTGAAATTCACCTCACCAAATAGCAAGATCCCACAGAGATTTTGAAAGATTAGAGCACCTTGGCTGACTGAATCACTCTTGTTTTGAGAGCTCTTCAGTGTGAGAAGCCATGTAATTATTTTTCAGTAAGATTTGTGTAATAGTTGATTGCAAGGGGATGAGATGTCTCACACTCTCCAGTAATTGCAGACCTGAGAGATATAAAACATCCACCAGAACAACATTAAAGACCATAGGCTGGAAAAAGTCAAGTGAGAGGTTCACTTCACCCTAGGTATGGCAAGAGGTCCACTTTACCCGGGAGCACGGCAAGGACGAGTGGAGCTTCCTCGGGATCTGTGTAAGGCTCCTAAGTAAGGGACTTGCTCACAGAGGTGCCCAACCCACAAGCCCTCAGCACTTTTCAAGAAAACAACTGGTTTTCTGTCAGGTTCTGGAGGACTTTGGGAGGCCTCCATCCTCACGTTAGCCACTGGCGGGCACCCTGTGTGAAGTGCCCGCAGGCGGGAACACGGGGCCCGGTCCTCGCCACCCCGTGCCGTCCCGCTGCCAGCCGCGCCAGGCCCAGTCTCACCTTTCAGAGATCGGTACCAGCTCCCCCGCCTCTTCTCAGCCCGTGGTCCGTACGGACGTCTGGCTGTATCGCACGGAGCGCCTCAAAGGTAAATCAGAGCCTGCAAGAGAATCATGGACGGATACAACTTTTGGTGCCTACGAAAGCTTGATCGCTCAGCACCATGAGCTTGCGCGGCTGGTTTGAAGCACAGGGTGAGGAACGTAGCCCAAAGGGTTGCATCAGTGGGTGAGAGAACTGGGCCTTGCTGACCTACCGTGACCTCAGCTCTGCTCCCTTCTTTAACGATAATTGCTTATTAGGCTGAGGGAAAGACTTTCTCTCTGCTTTATGCGACATTTCAGCTCGCCTGCTCTGCCCGAGTAAGCGAAGCCTCAGGAAAGGCAAACAGTCAAAGGAGGGTTTTTTAAAAATACATCCTCCACGTTGAACTGACTCATTTCGTGGTTATTTTATTTCCTAGATGTAAGAACCTGGATCAAGCTATAATATCCTTATGAGGATTAAAAGCTGATGTTAAGAATGACAGGGGAAACCGTTAATGACGCAAGCAACAGTCAATTACATGAGTTGTTAGCTGTGCCTCGTGCTCTTGGTACTGCTTCTTACAGGTATTGTTTAGACACAGCAAACCTGCGTCAACAGACTAAAAAGACTGTTGTCCGTTGACATCGCGTGTCTGGAGTTAGACGAGATTCTCCTATGTCTGTAAAGCGCATATAGTCAAAGGACTTTTCCTGAAATGCAATGATATGATAAAGCATTAGGAATTCTGCAGAATCTGCAGAAATCATAGCCAGATGCTACGGGTGCCGGATACAGATTTACAGATGATATACGCTCCCCTGCCAAGCTCTCTGCAGATGGCCGACCTTAAGTTCCTAGTAGAGGCATCGCAATGCCGGAAGGCAGACGCCTGGTTGCAATTCAGAAGAGCCAAGCCAACTGCTGAGGCTCCTGGCACAGGCAGAACAGAGACGAGGGCTGAAGAGTCAGCCCCATCTCGCCCCAGGAGTGGTTTCTAAAGCTAACGATGGCACAAATTACATGTTTATACCTTGACCTCCCTGCTAGGAATGTTTTTACTATTGTTGTTTATTATTGATAGTATTTCCACACAGATCAGGACTTTGTTATAAGAATTATACAAACACGGAACAAAACCACTATGCTTCTCCCAAGGATGTCACAATTGAAGGAAAAGACAAGGTGAAAAACATCCATCTAGAGGAGGGCAAGGAAACGAGGCGGCAGCACTGCCAGCATGCCAGCTAGTAGTTGGAAGAGACCAATGGGTTGGTTAACGTCAAGTTTATCACTGACGCTAAAGCATCTTGATCTAGTCAGATCTAAAACATGAGAACTAGATGGCTGATACCAGATGACAGATAGGTGAGGATTAAGCTATGAAGCTCCTTGAAAGTGAAAAAAGAGTAGTTTATCTTCAGTGCTGTAAAGGATACAGGAGAAGGTGGCAAGGGAACAGGGATCACAGTATAGACCAACGACCTTTGCAGCAAATATACGAATGCATGTAGTAGGACAGGAGATCACTATAAAATTGCTCTGACGCTAAAGCATCTTGATCTAGTCAGATCTAAAACATGAGAACTAGATGGCTGATACCAGATGACAGATAGGTGAGGATTAAGCTATGAAGCTCCTTGAAAGTGAAAAAAGAGTAGTTTATCTTCAGTGCTGTAAAGGATACAGGAGAAGGTGGCAAGGGAGCAGGGATCAGTATAGACCAACAACCTTTGCAGCAAATATACAAATGCATGTAGTAGGACAGGAGATCACTAGAAAATTGCTACCATGCAAGAAGGGAGCACTTGGATGAATGTTTTGTTAGGAGAATGGCTAGGAAAGGCTATATGTTAAGAGCAGTTAGGCAGAAGCCAAGACATAACATTTTAAGAGTACCAATGACTGTGACAGAGATTGCTGATGGGTGACCAAGGGTGAGGATGAGATACTGGTTTTGAGACTTTACCTGACTAAAGACATTGGGAAGCAGTGTCACTTGAGTGAAGTAGGTATAAATTCAACTGATGGGAAGCCACAACAGCACTTAAAAGCCGCACTCCAGAATGTGATTTTAAAAGGCGAGTTCAGCAAGCTGTGAAGCAAGAAAGGAACATGGCACGACCACCGCTGAAGTAAGCTTGCATCAGGTAACAAAAGAGCGAGGGAGAACAAAAGGTTAAGGGAAGGTGTGACAGACAGGGCGAGTCTGGGGAGGTACAATGGGATGGAGTCAGAAGAGGAGGAGGAGAGCCCGGTAAGAGTGCTGGTTTAGTGGAAACCATGAACCTGAATTTCCAGAGTAGACCTCAGACAGACCCTATTCCAAACAGCTACTGCTGTAAATAAAATACAGCAGACTGAATCCACATGCATGTACTTATGCAAATATTTGCTACCACTCTGATCAAAGTTATTAGGTGATAATGTTCAGCCTTGGAAACTGGCCTTGAACAGCATTTATTAAGGTGTTCCACTACTACAGCTATTGCTAAAGATCAGTACACCAAACGGCACCGTCAATTAGCCTTGAACCTTTGTGCAGAGGACTACCAGTAAAACCATATAGAAAATAATGTATCTGGAGCCTGCCAAATAAAACACACGTGCAACTATCACCAGCAGCACAGCACCGTTACTACAATTTACGTATTGTCAAAAAAACACTGGGCAACAAGGAGTAACTAAGAAAATACAGAATTTTCATTGCTTGTTATGCTTATCTGGGGGATAGTTACAATATTTTTGAGGCAGGTACTTTTCATAAGTTAACAGCCTTTACTTCAAGTTCCTAGCTTCAGTGTAATACAGATTTTTGCAATGAATATACCGTAAGCATATAAGAAAGAAAGGAAAAAATTGGGTGCCACATATATAGATGAAAGTAATTTATGTTATAGTCTGAAAAAATAAAAATATTAAAAATATTAAAATGTTACACCAAAGACTATAGGAAAATAGAAGAGAAAAAAGTTTAAAGTCCTACACTGAGAGTGACAGAGAGCCAGCGTGAGTCAACTCACAGATTAAGAAACCTATCTGTAGGTGTCCATACAGGATCTAGGTTTCAAAACTCCTCATATAGCCTGTGGAGATCTGGTCAGCACATGCAGACAGCAGAACACCAGCACCCGCCAAAGTATGCGTGACTACTTTAGGGTAAACCAAATAGATCCCTAAATGGAAATGACAGCACTAACAAGGGGTTTGACTCATTTGTGCCCACACACGTACCTAGAGCCATTTGAAATGCCCTGCGGTACCCCACGTAATCTCTAGACTCCCTTCATACAGGCATACAAGTCAAGTGTCAAGCCAGTCAACTTCATGGTGTCTTCAGAGACCAAAAATCTTCTGGGAGCTGACTGTGGGACAGGAGCCTGATCAAGCCCTAAACCTCCACCGACTGGAATGGGAGCTGGGCACCTTGCTCATACGTAAATGCATACGGGTAGGTACCTACATTTAAGTGTCCTAATCTTTGAACTGAATCCTATTCTCAGAGTTTCAAGGACTGTCAAAGAAATGTAGGCTTTGAATTCAGTTTGATCATCAGCTTTTAAAACAAATTTTGATTTCTACAGGAACAATAGCTATCGATCATATAAAATAATAAACTTGCCCTGGAGACTTTTGCTCCCAATTACCCTTTGAAAGGAGATCCTGGAGAGACGGTATTCTTGGTTTAGGCATCATATCATGTAATTTATGGATAAGCCAAGGGAGTCAAGGTTGCACAGATCTGGCAAAACATTTTGGCCAACAACTTTTGTGGAAAAAAATGCAAATTGTAGTCAATCAAAACAGTTATATAGGGTTTGTATTTCCTAAATCACTTGGATTGGAAATAAGCAAATTAATTCTTTCCTTTCATTGTACTCTAAATGACACATTTCTGGTTTTCTTCCCATTTAAAAAGCTCTTTAATGTCAAAGTTACTTCAAGTTAAAGGATTAAAAGCGGGGAACTTCATTTCATTTGATCTATATTGGCTGTCTCAATGTTTTGGCTTGCTGAAGATTCTGATATATTTTACTTAGGTCAGATCTGCTAAATGGCTATTATCCAACTCTTTCTGAAATGAATTATTTTCATAGCTTCCCTAGTAACTAAAACTTCTACTTTTTCCATTTTAACCATAGAACCGTTAAGTTTCTCCTACCAGCCATTCATAATGAAATCTATGTAGACTCATGTAGCATTTTCTTTTGAAAATATTTAGCAGTCCCTTCTTTGGAGTTCTTACAGAGTACAAGCTCCCCAAGACACTTGGCATTGGTTTGCTTCCAGCCTCTTCAACTTTGGAACTTCATATAAAACTTCCACCATAGGAAGAGAAACCAATGTGTACTGCTTTTGAAATTCTCTTCTGTAACTTTTACTATAAGGGCAGAAAGTGGCTTTGTATATTTCTATTAACTCGAAATCACAGAAGAGAGATATCGGGACAGATTCCAAGAATGATTTCCTATCTATTGATGTATGCACAAGTACAGATCCATAAAATTACGGAGATGTTCCTGTCTGCTGACATTAAGTTTTAGCATGCAGCATCTCATGACTATCACAGCCATACTGTTCAAATCTGTTGGTGAGACGCGTGTTGTACAAACCCGTTACAATAAAAGTTCAGGTGCAGAGCTGTGTCTTTTTTCATATATTTTAAAATATAACAGAGAAGACCTATACAAATTCCTAATCACAAATCAATCACTGACTGTCATTTTACAATGCTACCTTTTTGTTTTGTTTGCTGCTTATTCTGATAAGTTTCTATATATTTATGTTCGATGCTACAGATGTTTTTTATAAACATGAGAATTTTATTAATTTGCTTGTTTTATATAGAGTAATAGAGAACAATCCCTACTTACAGAAGAAAGAAAGAACCTGTCTTGCTACGCTCATTGGTGCAAGTCAAATCTACCTCCATCATTACTACTACATCATTACCTCCCCAAACCTAAGAAATTACATAAATCATATAATCCAAAGGAAAAAAAATTAAAGAAATCTGAAGACACCTGGAAAACTCTTCTGGGTAAGAACTACATTCTGTCTAAATGAGAATCTCACTAACATAAAATTGAAAACCAAGTCATATTCCAAAAGCTCATAAAGTCATGATTCTGTGGGCAAAGATTATGCTTTAGTCTTCCCATCATTTGTGAGATAAGGTCTACCAGGTCCTTGTTCTAAGAGATGTCACTAGTGCCAATAGCCCCAACAGGTCCACAAACCTCCATCTTTTCATTTGGTATGTGCATCACATCTGTCTGGTTTTACTCAGCTGGGGAATTCATAGAATAGTTGGGGTCAGAAGGGACCTTTTTAAGGGTCATCTTGTTCAACCCCCTTACCACGGGCAGGGACACCTTCCACCAGACCAGGTTGCTCACAGCCCCATCCAACCTGGCCTTGAACATTTCCAGGGATGGAGCATCCACAGCTTCTCTGGGCAACCTCTGCCACTGCCTCACCACCCTCATCATAAAAAATTTCTTCCTTTTATCTAGTCTGAACCTACCTTCCTTTAGTTTAAAACCATTACCCCTTGTCCTGTCGCAAAAGGCCTTGCCAAGAAGTCCCTCCCCATCTTTCTTATAAGCCCCCTTTGGGTACTGGAAGGCTGCGCTAAGGTCTCCCCGGAGCCTTCTCTTCTCCAGGCTGAACAACCCCAACTCTCTCAGCCTGTCCTCACAGCAGAGGTGCTCCAGCCCTGGGATCATCTTCGTGGCCTCCTCTGGACTCGCTCCAACAGGTCCGTGTCCTTCTTGTGCTGAGGACCCCAGAGCTGAAGGCAGTACTGCAGGGGGGTCTCACCAGAGCGGAGCAGAGGGGCAGAATCCCCTCCCTCGACCTGCTGGTCACCCTGCTTGGGATGCAGCCCAGGTCACGGTTGGCTTTCTGGGCTGCCAGCGCACATGGCCGGGTCATGCTGAGCATCTCATCAACCAACACCCCCAAGTTCTTCTTGGCAGCGCTGCTCTCAATTCCTTCACCCCCAGCCTGTACTGACACCGGGGGTTGCTCCGACCCATGTGCAGGACCTTGCACTTGGCCTTGTTGAACCTCAGGAGGTTCACACAGGCCCACTTCTCAAGCTTGTCCAGGTCCCTCTGGATGGCATCCCTTCCCTCAGGTGTGTCAACCCCTCAGCTTGATGTTGTCAGCAAACTTGCTGAGGGTGCCCTCGATCCCACTGTCTGTGTCACTGATGAAGATATTAAACAGTACTGGTCCCAGTACAGACCCCTGAGGGACACCACTCATCACTGATCTCCATCTGGACATTGAGCCATTGACCACTACACTCTGGATGTGACCATCCAGCAAATTCCTCCTCCACTGAACAGTCTACCCATAAAATCCATCTCCCTCCAACTCAGCAAGAAGGATCTTGTGGGAGACCATGTCACAGGCCTTACAGAAGTCCAGGTAGATGACATCCGTAGCTCTTCCCTTGTCTACTGATGTAGTCACTGCATCATCGAATGCCACTACGTTGGTCAGGCAAGACTTGCCCTTAGTGAGGCCTGATTCATTGCATTATAGTCCGTGTTTCTCACCTGCAACTCCACAGATCTCCTGTACTAGCACAGGTTGAAATGCAACCTGATCTGTTTGTCCCTTACTAAGTCTGGGGAGTAGAGTGAAAGAACCCGAGGGTACAGATGAACAAGAGGTAGCTTTTAACCTAAATTATTCCATGATTCATCCCTCCTCTTTTATCCCAGTCTTGGTACTGCAGCAGGGATGGGAAATCTTCAAGGGACTGTTGTAGTGCTCATAGGAAGAGGTTCATAAGCAGAGTCACTTTCTGCTGCTGGAGCTTTTTGGTTTGTTTTCCTTTTAACCTCCTCATCTAGAAAACCTCATTGGCTCACAGAATGAGAACAAACTCCTGCTGACTTCTGCAGCAATCCAGTCTGACTGTTCTCCTTTAGGAAACAGAGAAACAAGAAAAAAAAAAAAATGAGAGAGAAGAAATGACAGAAAGGGGAAGTTGTCCCACAGCTAGGTTGCGATATCTGCAGTCTTTGGCATGTCACGAGTTGACAGATCAGTTGCAACAACAGCTAAAATCCCATTACTGGGATGAAACTCGGAGAGTTGGCAACGCTCCCAAAGTGCTCCGAACTTTGGTTAAAGGTGATAATCGTCCGTGTAGTCAAAATGGTGAGGAAAGAGAGAGGCATGTTCCAGCATGCAAAAGACAGAAAAGCAATGGGGAAAAAAGAAGTGCATAATAACGTGTTGCCGTGAGAACCAGCCACCACTCCCTCTCGTGCTAACCAAGGTCCTTTGCTGTTACCATTCGCTTCTCATGTCCACTATGGTATTTCGCTAGAAAGCTCCCA
Organism: Cariama cristata; assembly: GCF_000690535.1. Taxonomy (NCBI): domain Eukaryota; kingdom Metazoa; phylum Chordata; class Aves; order Cariamiformes; family Cariamidae; genus Cariama; species Cariama cristata. The sequence continues at coordinate 24,647 of NW_009621329.1, read as the reverse complement.
TGTTCACAGTATTTTAGCTCACTGTGCAAGGGAATAGGCTCATGCTTCCAGTGCAAATCTTGCCCTTTACCTTTGCCTACAGATTCAAGGACTTCATTCTGGCCAGAGTAGGGCTGAGATACCAATACCTTCAGAGATTCAAGTCTTTAATATGAAAAATTTAGGTTAGCTATGGCAAAAAAAAAAAAGGAAGTATAAAGACCGTAAAAATCAGAAACCATTAGTGACATTTGTATCAAATGTGACAGTCTTCCACTACTGAGTTGAGAAAGAGTTGTTTTCCTTTCTTCCACTTTAATACATGTCTTCCAAATGTTTTCTTAAACATGCACAAAAGTCTGGCTCTCAGAAAGGTGAATCCTTGGGAAACAATCTGTTATGGTCTATCCTTAAGAAAGTTAATTTTTCAGCAGAAAAGAAACGGCTACATGATCAGCCTAATTAGCCACTCACGCAACTCGTTACGCAGGCAGAAGCATGAGCTGCAGAAGACCAAATAAAATGGATGAGGTGCAACATAACAGACGAGATGGGACCCTGAGAGTACAGAATGAAAACATGTTGTCAGAAGACTCCCTCAGTTTTGGTGACAGATGCTCAAGTAGGCAAGAATACAAGAAAAAGTATGACATTTATGAGAGACAGGCAGCCACCTGCATGGGAAGCGTAGACTGCAAGCTCTGTGGGTGCTACGATAACTGGAGTAAGGCGGCAGTGTCTTCTGTTGTCACCGCTGTTGAAGCTTTTCCAGCAGAAATACCCAATACAGATTACAGTCTGTTCCTCCCTCAGGAGGACAAGATAAAGAAAGGAGGAAAAAATCTCCCCCTAATCATTTGCTATGACCAAGTTGCATTGTGTTTGTAACCAACTGCTCAATGTAAGGGCAAACCAGAAAGGAAAACTGGGCTCTACTGATAATAGCAGCTGCTTCTCAATTGCTTAACTAACATTCAGGTCTGGCCTTCAAATCTCCAATATACTCAGGCTTCTTTTTAAAGCCTTACACTTTCCTCTTGTTATACAGTACAAGTTATTGGCAGACCCTACATCCATACTTCACTGAGGCAATTCAGACAAAATACCACACCCTGAACAAACCATAATATAGTTCATTCTTGAAAATTAGTCTGATTTCATCAGACCACCAGTTTTGGCAACCCCTGCTTGGTTTCATCTCTAAATTCCTAATCCAAAGAAGTTTTTCCTGTCTGATAGTATAGTTACAGTTTTGTTTTTTTTTTTATCCTGTCTTGCAGGAATTAAAATATTCTTATAACTGTAGACAAGCTCTCTATAACAATGCTACTGCTACTACGCAAAACTTCAAGTTCTTCTGGATATATTACAAAAATCCGTATTATTGACTATCACATTGTTACTCTATGGAAAAGAGACTGATTTGTTCACCTAAGTCAAGTCATCTAAACAAGTCTACTAGCAAAATGTAGTTTTCTCCACAATAAAGATATCTCATCATAACAGAATTTTACAAATACTTAGTTAATGTGCTTTTACAAAGACAGCAGTACTATCTGAGCTTGCACATGCTACTATTCTAAGAAAATTCATAAAATTAAATGTGTGTTTGTTGGTGGCCTTGGCCATGAGTAAAGGCTATTTGGAAATCACTGACTCCAGGTCACCTCTACCTTCTCTGCTTGCGCAGTCGATTGGGTAATAAAGCCTATACAGACAACTAAGGCAAACAGACCTTGCCAGGTTGACATGCTCCAACTTTTTAGGGGTTCAGCTAAACTGCCACTTCAAAAGGGAAAGAAAGAGAAAACAAGTATTTTTCTCTTCCATCCATTTTCTCTACACCAAAGCTAAAGATTATATCCATCAATGCATCAATTTGGATACTGCAATATCAGTTAAGGCTCTAGGAGCTAGAATTTTTCAGGTACTAGGAGCTAGAATTGGAGAAACCAGTAATGTAATTAAACTGATTTTTTTTATTGTTTCAAAGTTTTATTGCAGTAAGGCTTGAAGAATTAGGGAATTAGGGCAACTAGAATTAGGCAGCCATTATTTTTAGGAATTGCAGTCACACTGAGAGACAAGGAACCAGCCACAAAAAAGCTTAGGATTTGAGCATCAAATCTAAAGTTAATTATTCTTACATGCGCCTACAGGCAGGCCAATAGTCTCCAGGGAGTTGCTCAGGAAGACAGGAGTCAAGCATTGCAGGCTCAAGCCTCTGATACAGAACTTAGAGAGACATTTTCTGTACACATACCAGATAATGTTCAGCTGAGCAAATAACAAGTAAAAACTGCTGTGTGGAAGAATCAAAGTTCTTCCAAAATCCTTTCAAGGTTCTAGTTTTCTCACATTTATTTGCTGACACTGTGACCTACTCCACATCTTTATTGTATGTGCAACCTAAGCTTTATTTCTTAATTTGGGCCATGAGATACTACAAAAGCCCCACAAAAACCAGACAGAACTGTGTTCTAAAGGCTGAGTTCTGCAACAATAGGAATGCAAAAATCACTGTACCTCAGTAAACCTCATATACTATTAAGAGTCCTTTGGGGGCAGGGGGAGGGTCAAAGAATCGTCAGATTTAAACGTGAAACATCAAAACACTGGAGAACTCCGTGCAGCCTGGAATTCACAAGGACTAACCAAACCTTACTTGCTAATAAACCAAACGAAAAATAATAACAAAAGAAAATTCTTGCCATAGTGAAGTGTGGACCTGAGGAAGGAGAGCTGCACTCAAGAACTCCACAGGGCTGGAGTCCTTGGGCAGAAATTATCTGCCAGCACCATAAGCTTACCAGAAGGGATACAGGGAAGACACCAACATTTTGATTGTATAATTTGTTTTGTTCGGGGCACATGTATTAAAACCAATTAAACAGAAGTGGGGCAAGTGCAATATTTACAAGTGACACAGTGAGAAGATAAGACAATCCAAACTGGCTTAATGTACCCAGGTTAAGTGTTAGTTTAGTATATCTTGGGGTCTTACGCTGAAGAAACTGGATGAAGAAAGGTATTGAGGGAAAGGGGAAGACTTCAAGTCTGCCTTTTGTAACAGACTCTTGCAAACCCTATCGCCGTCTGTAAGAACTGATGTACTGCGGGCATCATGGTACAGCACAGGAATGACCAGCAGAGACAACAACTAGCAGATAGTCAGGAATGAAGGTGTCAGAAGCTCAGCAGCCTGGAGTACCAGCTTTCATCCAGCCAACGGCCTCTCACAGAGCAGTGGCTATTTCAGCCTGGATGTGTTACAGGCCCCCACCGAACAAGCAGCCTCTCCTGCCTGTGCTCGCTCTGCCTCTTAGGCCCAAATGGCCTCCAGGTTTGCCAGACGGACACATTCATCTCTCCTCTATTTAGCTCCATTCATTTAAGTAACTGCTTTAGAGAAGGGGAAGCAGGGATCATGGAGACCCAGACAGAAACATGAAAGCTGAATTGCACTGCATTTTCAAAAAAAACCAAAAACCCAAACCCTTTGAAATGGAATCCTTTTGTCAGCAAGTAAAATCGATTCTGCTAACATCAACACCTTAAATCACCACATTGCAAAGAAACTTTCATTTCCCATTTTCCCTTGTCCATGTGACAGGTGTGGTTAATGTACAATGGGCAAGATAGAAATGTTCAGGGAATCTCCCTTAGGCATATCCCTAATAACAGGGCTTAGTCTTCCATTAAGGGTTGTGACTGATGCCAGACCTATCTGTTAAGTCTAGCTGAAACCTAGAATGTTTCTAGGCTTTTCAGTTTTATTTTTGATTCTACCAAGGTGGATTGTTAGCCTCTATACATTAAAACCAGCTTGCAGTACAGTAAGGTCAGGAAGAGTTAGCCTTCTCCTTGAAAGGCAATTGCATGAAGTTTATTTTTACCATTTTCACAAAGAGTAGAGGGAAGAGCACCTTCAAAACAACAAAAATCAAGACAGAACAGCCACTTTCCCTTTTTGTAGATGAAAAGATAAACCCTAAACATGCATACAGAGCTCAGTCGTACATCTGAACTTCCTCAGTGTTGGGATTTAAGATAGGATTCAGGTTCACTTTCTTCCTCTGCGCGGATCCGTTTAAGGTCTAATTGTCTGATCTCCTCAGATGAAGCATTCACCCCTTTCACACAGACCAAATCCTGGCTTACAGTATTTTGAGTGGTGACCAAGGTTACCAAGCAGTTCCAGCTGGGTCCAAGATCTGTGTCTGTTTCCAGGAAAAAGTGTTCAGGAAGACTCCTCAGAAAACCAAAAGAATTATTAGGCTGTAAGAGCAGGAGCAAATAATTTAGTGAAAAACATTTTGACTTAACCATCTGCCTATATCCATGTACGCTCCCTCTTCTGCTTTCAATAATTCCTTTTAGACTACAGGATTTGGGGACTGCTATGGGAAGTAGCCCTGCACTAATAAAAATATGCAGGAATATAATTTTATAGTTAAAAGAGTTGAACGCATGCACATAACACATTCAAAACAAAAGAACCAATATAAAAAAGTGATAAAAAAGTGGAAACAGGTATTCACATGTATCAAGGTACTCATTCATGGACAAAAAGCGCTAGCGCTATTTCTGCATTCAGAGCCAAAGTCTTCTCCATTGAAAAATTCTCAATTTCTTTTAACAAGAACCAGCTTGCTAGGAGAAGAAGAATTCAAATTCAAGTAGAAATAAATACCTTATCTAAATTCTTCTCCATTAACCGCAAACTTTCCAAAAAACTAGCACTTACATCTTCACATTCAGGCAGAGATTTTTATTTTTAAATTCCAATTTAAAATGGATTAACTAAATCAGCACGAAAGACTGTAAGGACATTTACGCTGTGAACATCTGATTAATGAAATTTTAATTTAACTTGATTAGGAACAGTTGCAAGATAAACAGAAATTAATTCTGTTCACTGAAACGGAACATTTGTCCTGGGTTTGCACAATGCAGGCACTAAAGTTCTGAGGCTTCCATTGGTCCAAAACACTGTAGACAGCTATTACCATGAAAAAGTTAATCAGAAAATTGATTTTTGTCCTCAAAGTGCAATTATTTAGTAATTTTTATGGTAGAGCTAGTAAACACTATGAATTCTTTTTTGCTAGAACAATCAAAAATTTTATATCGGCACCTAGCAGGACACTAAGAATTCCATGAAATAAATACTGGCTTCACAGCCCTGCATGAACACTTCCTTCTATTCAAACTTCAGCTAAAGACATCATATAGGAATACCCAGGAGTCATTTCTCCTATGTGGGAGTACTTGTTCATTAGTATTTAAACAGTCTAAGATCTCACCAAATTAATTTGGACTGAGGTAGATTTATAAATGTAAAATAGTAGCTCTTCCAGAATAACTCCCTAAAGGAATTTTTTTAAATTCCACAGTTAGGAATGTCTCCCTCTGTTTACCTTAATGCAGTTTGGAATAAGACGTCTATCTTCTCATATCCCAGAAAAAGAGCCCAAATACACAGCTTATAGGTCACATATTTAACTCAAGAGCAGACAGCTCCCAGCAAACAGAAGAGAACAAGATACCCTCCTCACTTCTCAGTTTTAGATGAACAACTTTTAAAACTCAGTTTCTTTCCTTTAACATTCAGATGTGCTGCCAGAGAGCTCTTCAATTACTGACAGAACAAGACCATTACTAAAGGAGGAGAGTCGCAAGTAAGAAGTGTAAGAAGGTGACTTCTGGTCTGTAATCCAAGTTCTGTTAGTCATCTCTTTAAAGTTCAGCAGACCTTTTTTGGAATGTCTGTAATGAAAATATTGCAGATGTACAGTGAGGTATATAAAGTTTCCAGCCTTTAACTATGAAACATAAAGCAGAATTTATTAATTGTAAGTATGACCGGAGAAAGGCAAAGTAAATTGCTTTCCAAAAACTAAGCCGTCTTATTTTACCTTGTTGTCTCAGTAGCAAAACCCAAATAAATTTGAATTAAATCAAATCTTACAGAAAGCCAGCATAACAATGAGAATTAAACAAAAAACCAGAAGACAGAGAAGTTGATTTTCAAGGCTGGTTCATTCCAGTAGTTCAACTATTGAAAAATGTGTTTTCATTTCACTTTGAAAATACCTGAACTGAGATTCCAGCTTTCTACAAACTTCTAATTCTTGTTATGCTTTTCTCTACCAAACAATCCTATAATACTTTTTCCACCTCTGGTAAGTAACTGCCCACTTTAAATCACTTAATCTCTCTGTTTTCTTCCTGATAAGCTACCTACTTTGAGCTCTTTTAAGACAAGATATTTAATTCAGCATTTCCATTGAGAGATAGGACCAAAAAAATCAAAGTTCTTAAGAAGCAGGACCAGCACAATAAACAGTATCAAACTCGCCAATAACAAACACACAGATTAAAATCATCTGCCCAGTCACAAAGTCAACTCTGTAAACCTCAACAGGGGGTAGAGAGTCCTGCTGCATTGTTTTCCTCCTTTCCAACTCCTTTCCAGGCCCAGTGCTTCCCAGGCTATCACTGTCTTTTCACAGTCAGTTTCAGATTTGTAACTTGACATCTGGCTGTATTAAGGATGGAACTGATCCGATCGCTGCAATTCCCTGACTGTCACCATAGCTGCTGCCTCCCGTTGTTTATCATTGCACTAATCTTTGGGTTTTCAAAGTTTGTTTTCAAAGCTTATTTTCAAATAATTGATAAGCAGCTAAATAGTACCAGTCCTACTTTTAATCTCTTCAGGAACCCATTCCAACTCTATCCACCCCGCAGAAACGCCACAAGCTTACTGCTTTTGGCGTGCCATGAATCCACTATTTATTATTCCAGATTCTTGCCGCTCAGTCTCATCTGCCCATGGAACAGCACATACCTACACTGAGGCCTATCAGGCTTAATCAGCGTGAGCAGGGGGAAGGTGCATCTCTGTCTATTCTCCCTGCACAGAATAATACAATTTAAAGATCACAGGAGCTTTAGCTTAGTGCAAGCAACTAAGCAGAGAGGTAGTAATAGCACCTCTGAGTGCTTGCATGCTCTTCTTTGGTTCATTTAATACTGGACAGATTTTCACGAAAGAGCGAGAACAGCATGAGATAGCTGTTAATATATGCTAATTGTACAAGTGTGTCCAGTAGTCTGATAAAAGCGGAATGTTTACAAACGTCTCAATGTGCTGCTGAAAAAAAGAAAAATCTAAAAACTAACAAGCCTGCCTGTGTTAAGTATTCAGGTCCAGAGCGATCTTCTTAACAGAAAACAGTCAGTTTTGAATTATTTGGCTCTTGTGTGATAAAGGATTTCTGGGAAAGACAAACAGAGGTGAAGTTTGAACCTTTCATAAGCTGCCTACAAGAGCAAGCGACAGGATTATTACCTGTATTTCACGGAAGCTAAGAGGAACTCCCAAGAAGCTCATCCACCTTGCTGTGAGGGAAAGATCATCATCCTCTACCACGTTCCTTCTCCCTTGTTTCAATCTCCTTTGTAGCCAGTCTTAACTGCATACCCCCATAGGTCTGTACTCAAAGAACTGGTTTATGCCAAAAACGCCTAAGTATTAAATACATGAGTGAGAATTTAACGTTAATAAAAGATGTGACATAAAATTAGGAGACAGAAAAGATTCTATAGGTTTTAAAGTACTGAGAAGCACTGAAAAACATGAACACTGATAAGTTTTCTTAGTGCTTGGCAAAATAATGTCAACTATTGGGACCCCCAGGTACTCTCAGCTGCTTCTGAACACTAAAATTTATCAGCTATTTGAAAAAAAGTAAAACTTACCAGCTATATTGTGATAATATGCAGTTGCGGTTTTTGGCAAAGTAAGACAAAAAAACCCAAAATAGTTTAGTTAACCACTGTCCTTCATACACCACTGTTTAATTAATAATGGTCTTCAGAAGTAACAAGCAATGTAACTTTACCTAATATTCCAAAATGAAATATGCCCAAACCACAGGTTGCCCAAGGTCGATATCACAATACTGACTTCGGCCTTGCATTATACAGAGAAGTGTTAGTATATAAAACATACGCACAGCAAGTGTCCATCCCTTTCCATTTAGGCTTAAATATTTGGCACACAACACAATCACCACTTCATCAGAACATAAATTGGGAAGAAAACAAGTGTTCCCTATGGTCTTTTTAGCTTGAAACTTTAATTACTTAGCACGTGAAATGAATTATGATTAAAATCATGCAGATATTTAGATTACAAAACAAAATACTTCAAATACAATTGCATGTTTAAAATTTACTCAGTCAAATATCTACTTTGAGGTAAAAATGTAAGATTAATCAAATACACTGAGCAATTATAAGCTTAACATAAATAAATATTGATATTTTCAGAATAAGATAATCAGTGAAAACATCATTTTTTAACACTTATATTGGTACAAGAGATACAGCCCACTTACTCTCTTTCAGAGTGTGATCCACTCATCTGATATAAAGCCACAAATACTATAAAACTGCATACTACCAAAGCACAGTGGCCAGTTCGCCCACAGCATAAGATTCCCACCCACATACTGCAGCATAGGGCCAAGTTATTTGAAAAAATATATAATTTCCAAGATTGAGGGGTTTAATTATACAGCTTCCAAACAAGTATAGTGAAAGCTGTACAACCAAATCCCCACTGAATATTACAAAATGCCTTTGGCCAAAATTCCAAATACAAACACCTGAAATCCAGGTCAAAATGACATGACCAATTAACATGTCTACTTTTGTGCATGCAAGTGACAGCATAAACAAGTTCTGTGTTTGTGCAGCTCAGTGTTTCTTTCGGTTGGGGTAATTTAAGTAACTGCTCATGTGAAGAATCAGGTAGCTGCACAGGGTTCAACTGCATATTCAGGTTCAAAGTGACCACAGGCCTACTCTCATGAAATCTAAATCACAGGATTTCTCCAGATGACAGTGGTCTCTTCCATTTCTCTAACTTGAAGAAGAAAAAAAAAACCCCCATACTTATTTTCACCACAAGTAGAACAACTAGAATACAAATGACAACAATCTATCATAGTCTGCAATAGCTGAGGTTTGCATCTCCTGAACTGATTCACTCATATGAGCAATGATACAGGGAAAATTACATAAAAACAAGAATATAAATATACTGCACCATGAAACACTACAAACAGAATATACAAAAATTATATTAGGTCATTAATTATCTGGCAACTTATTAAACAGAATACCTTAATATTAATACATCTTGGAAGGGAAACATAACCTACAGGCTACGTTTTCAAATGGCTGTTTGTCAATGCAGCATAAAACATTTCCATAGTGCAAATCTTACCAACTGTATGAAAGATACTGTCCCCTTCAGAAAAATGTTTCTCCCCACACCCCCCCCCAAAATAATGAGGAGTCATTTAATTTCACATTTAGTACAAGATGTGGTTTGAAACATATTAACATAGGGAAGCCTAATTTTAACACTGAAAAAAGGCTGAACAATGTTGAGAAATTAAAATTAAAAAGAGTTAGATATGCTATAGCTGGAAGACATGAAACCCAAAAATCTGATCTGTGGAAGTGGGGGAATAAAGAGACACTGATCTCTTCTTTTTTTCATCTGTTGGAAACATATTGTATGACAATACAGCACGCTCCCTATATTGTACCAACAACTGTAAGATTACTTTAATTGCTGAAGAATCACAGTGTTAAGTATGTCTGCTTCTTGTAGTGTCAGGCTTTCATCTGTTAACTCTTTATTTGGAAAGGTAGTCACAAGAACAAAATCAGTTGCTGCAAATGCTGGACGGGACTGGATAATGAAATCTCGAATATCCTTAATCCTGTGGAAAGGAGATGGACATGAAAATTGTGTATGATGTTCAGAGATTTATGTCAAAATGAAATTAAGATGATCAGAGAACACAAAACTTTCTAACAAACTAAATCATTTAATATGTCCTATTGATCTCACATTTCTATTTGATCCAGATGACTAATGGTTGTAGACTAGAATTTTTTGCTTCCTGAATAAAAAAACCTGAAAAATCAAAATGAATGTTGCTTGTTTTCTCAAATAACAGAAATAAAATTTGTAACATAGAAGTATATCGCAAACTGATACTTAACACAGAAAGTCACGTTATTCCAACACCAGCTGTCAAAAATTTCACTATTAATTAGTATATTCCAAAAAGGCTAAACTATTAATGGAAGGAGGAATCTTAAAAGATATGGTGACAGTAATGAAAAAGCAGAGGTGAATTATTAATGCACTTCAATAGCAACAGGTTTTCCCTACTTTCTGTTGGCATTGAACTTCTGAACAATAGTTCAGAAAACAATCACATCAACAGTATAACAAGAATAATTCAGTTTTAAGACACAAAAGAAAAATAAGTAAGATTTTAGAGATAAAAAACTGAAATTTGAGGTTTCTCTCCTAAGACAGTAAGCTGAGAATCAATCTTTGAAGATCTATTGGAACTAATAAGTAGGCAGATTTATTGTAGCCAAATAAGCAAGGACTTCAACCTTCTATCAGTCTGCCAGGCTTATGACCCAAGCAATGCACTTTAGCAGCTGACTTTGATCATACATATGGCAAGGATAACTAAAAGGATTCACATCCAAGAGAAAGTTAGTAACGATTAAATAAGCTTCTGTCAACACACCCTTGGTTACAGACATTACTGGGAAGTTTACCATTTCAACCCTTTCATGCCAACAGAAGACACATCATAGCTGCAGAGGCGCCCACAAAGCCCTGCTGTTTATCTAAGTCACTTCTCCAGCAGGTGCTGTGAAGAAAGGATCTGGGCCTGTACTATCAGTGTACATTATCAGGGCTGCTAAAATACGAAAAATTATTGCTGCATCTTCCTCTCTAGTGGCATCTCAGCTAAAATTGCCTCATTGTGGTCTGCGTGTGTTGTCAGGTGAAGAAAGCTGCATGTTGGCTCTGCCCTTATTCTGAGTAAAAAGGAAAAAAAAAAGGGAACAGGTGAACTCTCCATATAACAATATTAACATGGAATTGGGTCCATGCTAAGACCACCTCCAAGGCAGGATTCAAGCTCGGTTTCAGCTGTGTTCTAACACAATGGTGCAGATTTCAAATCAGGGCTGGCTTGAACCCTGCTTGTTGTGAAGCATGGGTGGAACTACTGTCCAAATCTCTGCCCTCTGCCCAAAGGTCTCTCAGCCACACAGTGCAAAGGAGAGCTTTGCAGAACCTTGTACTAACACAACTTCTGAGGCAAATAAATGAGGCTGGCCAACACCATTTGTGGCAATGCCCCAACAATGTCAACAAAACCAACGGCAAGCTCTGATCAGCAAACTACCAACAGATCTAAAAAACCCACCAAGTTCACACGCTGCCAATTCCTAGGAGGTGACCATACAAAACAAAACAAAGGTTGGTTCTCAGTACTATGTCCAGTCCACATGCCAGAATTGCAAATGAGCACGGCATGTCCATATACCCTTCTATGTATGGGCTGCAGTCTACACTTATAACCCATGTCACGCTTAGTCACAGTCTCACGTACAACAAAGCAGACAGTTGGAGCTCTTCATTATGGGCCAGAGGATTTCTCTGCCTGTAGTGTGGACTATATTCCAATTGAGACCATACTCCACATCTTGCAATAAAGTGTCTTCACAGTGTCATCAAGTCAGCCACGTGCTCCTCCCAAGAAGAGCCCAGGGTTGGATGACTACATAGCAAGGTTGTCCAAATTTCAGTTGTCCTAAGAACATTTATGGTTGGTACCGTGTCCTTACAAATCACAGGACATAATTGGTCATAAAAGTTTGTGACTTTGCAGTTGCCAAATACCTTGTGTTTCCAAGTACAGAATTTTGCTTTGACAGTCAGTTCATCAGTACATCTATGTTATGAAAATGACACAGAGCTATAGCATTTCAGTGGAGCTGTATTTCCCCCTTTTTGATGTCTTGCTGATATTCATTTAATGACAAAACACAAACTTATCAAAATAGTTATGGTTACCTGCATTGGTGCAGAATCAATTTACCTGTGTGTTTGATTAAATCTTTGTATTAATCGGCTTCCATCTGCTAATCTAATTTGAATTTTAGTTGCTGGCATGGAATCATCAATCAGAACAGGCGCGTTAAGAATGGATTTCTCCTCCTCCTCTGGGGAAGAAGGTGTGCTGACTATTTCAGGTGTAAGGCTAAAGGATCGGAAAAAAAAAACAACCCACAACAAACCAGATGTTACTAACGGAGTCAAACCAGAACTGAATCTTGTTTCAGTTGTCTTTTTCATTGAATGACTACCATGTATAGCTAGTACAAATGAGCAATGAAAATCCTCTCAAAGTTATCTGAATTAAGGATAAACACAGCTTTTCTAATAGAGACACAAATGCTTTTGTAGTTTGTCAATGACTGCAATATTTCATACTTATTTCTTATAACCGTGCATATCATTACATTTGCATGATTTTAAATAGGTAATAAGTACAAACAAAACTACCTTTGTTTATGCTTACAGAGCATGAAATGACGGTCTTCAATACAAAGATTTATATATTGTACCTCCTGGATTATATTAAAAAATAATCATGCACCATTATAGTGCACTAAACTGACCCAAACTGCTTTAGTAATTGCTTTCAGGAGCACTACTTTATGATTCTGGGCATCCTCTACCCTTTCAGAGCACAAATAATATTAACATGTACTTGACATCACCACGTAGTAAGTGTGGAATTTTTTTATATTTACTATGAAAATAATGTAAACCTGACAGGAGATAACCACTTGGCTGCTCCTTTCATTGCTTACATACTTGAGACTTCATAAGCTACTAAAGCAAACAAGAGTGCCACACAACAGGTGTGCACAATTTCTTATCTACAGAGCCTCCTCTCTTTCCCACCCATTTTCTTTAATAATCTGAGCAAGTGCTTAGGTGAAGAAGTTATTATATACAATTGCTCCCTATGTCGTCATCTCTACCAGTTGCTCAGTTTTACTGAGCATATTTCCTCCTTTTTAAAAAGATGAAATATCAATTAGAAAAAGTTAAGAATCATTTATTGAATTAAATTACTTGCAGAAGCACATCAGTAACACCTTTTTTTGGCAACCAAACATACTACATGAATAAATGCAATCATGAACAGAAACCTAGAAGCATTTACAATTCAACAGCTAATATCAAGTCAGGTGAAAAAGATGCTGTAAAGCCTATAATTGTTATGTGAAAAAGCTGATGATGGGCAGAGTTGAGGTCACATTACTGTTTACACTTACTGACCAACTTAAGCTGAATAGAGATTATGCACTTTTGGACAAAGTAGTCCGAAATGTTCAGTCACAGGAATGAATTTAGGCACATTACATATCAGTTCAATTGAATTATAGATGTTAGAGTTTTAACACCATCAGCGTACTCTTGCACCAGGACAGTAAATGAAACCGAACCAGGAGTAAGATTTTCTAAATCATTAAATTTTTTTTTTTTTTTAACTACATATATAAACTTTATACTGTAGTTGGAGATGACACTAGAATTAGAGGAAGTGGGGGGCTCCAATCACAGGTTAAAAGTTGAGCCCCTCCTCTCCCAAAACCCAGGCTTTGCAGTATTATTTCATCCAGGGGAGCATGTACAATTTCTCTGACTGCTTGCTTTTAAAAAAAGAAAAAGCTCCTACTATAGATTTTTGCAGCATCATTTGAAGTTTTAATCAAATACTAGTAAAAGTTGATATATTTTGGTATATTTTTGATATATTTTGCTCATTTATTTTGGATCACATTAAAAAAAAATTCATTTATCAAATTATTTCTCTTCCTTAAAGCTAACAGACTTGCCTTGTATAACTTCAAATGAGTGATCATTTACAAGGTTATATTTCAGGACAGTATGTCTGCTGCTTCATTCCAGAAAACAAATACGGGAGTGGCTCCCATACAGAAATACTTTCTATCCGCATTAAGTCAGGCATCAGCCATGTTGCTGCAATAGCATCTCCCATTCCCTTTGTGATGATCCCAGCAGTAAGAGACAACACGTACTGCAGTTAAGCCAGAGCACAGTGTATCCTTACTGGTCAGCATCACATTATAACTAAGTTCTGCCTGTTCCTCACTAAATGGGGAACAGTTTATTTGGGTCTGCTTCCTCTATCCAGAGATATTCTCATGAAGTTTGTACAGTCCTAATCACCTTTCAGCTTCCTTTGCTCCTGTTTCAAATACAGCTGAAGTTAAAAACAAACATTACAGGCAAACTTATATGCAAGAACAGGCTGAGAAATCTCATAGTCACAGCAAAGCATCTAGCAAATCTATGAGCAGTTCCAACAGAGGACTAAGACTTTTTTTTGAGATTACATATAAACTTTCATGTTTACTGGTGACTCTGAAATCAGGGCTGAGACTTGTGGCACAGAATAATTTTTATATTGCTTTTGTCATCTGATTACCTTCTCCAACAGTCTTTTAATTGATGAAATCCAGCTTTTGAAACAGCATATGAACAGAGAACAGAAAACCTAGAGTTTTTTACCTTCCAAGTTTTTGCCCTTCACCACTGAAAGCTTTGAATCGCAGTCTAGGCTTCACATATTCCTGTTCTTGGTGGTCTTCCATATCCAAATTAACTTGGCCACCATGAACAAGTCGCTGCAGTTCCACAGGAATTTCCCTTAATTACAAAAATAAAAGTTTCTCAATTACGTTCTGAACTGCAATATGAAATTACACAAAAACCTTACACAGTACAATGTGAGTTGGTACTATTAGTATGTTTACTTTAAAAGTCATAGATGTCCAATTGTTTTATGAATTGATTTCATCCTACAGGAAGAAAAAAAATCAGTGAGCTGACAGTCAAAACCTAGAACACATTAACAAAACATGCAACTAAGAGCCGTCTGTAGCCAGTAACATTCACAGTTAAACCACCAGAAGGAACCAGAGTGTTCCAAATTTTTAAATGTCCCATGCATCTGATGACAAATACAAAATACATTTTACGGGTGCAGACTGAGAAGCAGCCTGGAGCTTTTAATCATTACAAACATGTGGAGAAAGCATTTTTCTTCACTTCATTTGACAGACATACCACAAAAAACTTGCCATTTTAACTTACCCTCTTTTAACAGACTCAAGAAACTGAGCATTTGTTGGGTCTGAATAGGATCTCAACTCGCCATCATCTAAACTGAAGCCATTCCTCCACAGTTTCAGCAAAACTTGAACCTACAAAGCAAAAATGGTGAAATAAAAATAAGTGAAAACAGACACGTTATTTCAATTTCACACAGTTTAGTTACAGAAATTTTGATCAGATTTTGTAGCAGACAACAAACAAGAATGCAAATGACAAAAGAATAATGGAGCACTGCACTGTAACTATCATTGTTAGAATCCTTTAAAAATAGTTACAGACTACTATCTACTTCAAGACCACTTTTACACTTGGGGAAAAAGAATCTCTTCATCTGCTATCCATAACATATCAGATGATACAGTGATTGTGTAGTGATCTTCACATTGTTCCAATTACTTTCAAAACCAGTAAATGTTTCTTCTTGATAAATTAAGAAATAAATCCATAAAATTACAAATTACTGCTGATACATCAGTTACAGTGAAAACTACTCTTTCCTCAAATTACAACATGCTGAGCTCCAATAGAGTTGATACTAGCTCCATTCAGTTCAAATGCTGAGAATCCTGGAAACCAGCCTCCTTCATCCCCTTCTTATTTTGTTGTGCACCTGTATGTCCAGCCAGAGCCTTTCACCTTCAGAGCCTGCACCTTTCTTCCCTGCAACTACCTTGCAGTCCAGCACAACTAGGCTTCCCTAGCCAGTAAAACTGACCTTCCCTTAGAAAACTCTCCCTGTCCCCAGTTATGGTAATCCCACTGCAACAGGCTTCTGGCTCGGTACAGCTGGCTATTACTTAGAGGGTAGAAGGATTACTTGAGAGGGTTGAAGGCAGCAGCTCCTGGTGTGACATGATAGCACCGTCCAGCCTGAACCACATCCTTTGGCCTTACTCATTTCTTGGTTTTGTTTCTAGATAAGCTTAACATTTGCTGTAGCCACTCACACAAATGGCAAAGCATACAGAACTTTGGTTTTGCTACACCCTCTCCCTCACTTCCTGCTTTTTAAGTGAGAGGAAAGGCAGGGAGACAATTTTCAAAAGGCCTCTAGACTGCTGCTTCACCATCCCTAGAATACATCCATGCCCTCCAGTTTGAGATTGGCTACTTTGCAAGCCACAGAAAGAAACAACGCCTAAGCTAAGAAGATTAAAATGTTAGCATAGCTAATAGAACGCAGAACAACAGCTGGAGGAAAGTAACTGAAAGGAATGCCTGCTAAGAATGTCAAAGTAATTTACGTCAGAAAAATCCATAATGGAGGCCTTAGAGGTATCCAATGAATATCTGTTCTCTGTGGACACTTTCATTTCACCAATTCCTACTCAACACATATCTAGTATTTAGATATTAGTTTTTCCTCATAGACACAGTTACAGTAATATTGCTATTTCGAGCTGTAAATATGATTAAGCAGACATCTTTTGGAGATTCTGTTTCCTACCATTCAGAATTTTACTTACATCTTGATTTTCTCCATATATATATTCAGAGTGCTTTTGTGATGAGTCACCCAATCTATATCCACCACCAGAAAATGACTGGAAAAAAGATATATAGAAGAGCTTATTGAAATAAATATCTGAAACAGTTTATTAAAATTCTTACCTAGATGCAAATAAAAGCATCAGCAAGCTTGCTTCTGTGATAAAACGCAAATATACTGTTCCAACTTACATATTTTCTAAGTGGAAAATTACACCCAGTAACCATGATGAGGCCAAGCAGGTTTTATGTGATGCATTTCAGTGTCTAATCTGTGCACTTTTTCAAACATTAGAATCACAGAATAGTTTGGGTTGGAAGGGACCTTTAAAGGTCATCTTGTCCAACCCCCCTGCAATAAGCAGGGATATCTTCAACCAGATCAGGTTGCTCAGAGCGCCATCCAGCCTCCGCCTGAAGGTTTGTAGGGATGGGGCATCTGCCACCTCTCTGGGCAATCTGTGCCAGTGTTTCACCACCTTCATCCTAAAAAACTTCTTCCTTATATCTGGTCTGAGCGTATCCTCTTCTAGTTTAAAACCATTACCCCTTCTCCTATCACAAAAGGCCCTACTAGTTTGTCCCCATCTTCCTTATAAGCCCCCTTTGGGTACTGGAAGGTTGCTCTAAAGTCTTCCTGGAGCCTCCTCTTCTCCAGGCTGAACAACCCCAACTCTCTCAGCCTGTCCTCACAGCAGAGGTGCTCCAGCCCTCGGATCATCTTCTTGGCCTCCTCTGGACTCACTCCAACAGGTCTGTGTCCTTGTGCTGAGGACCCCAGAGCTGAAGGCAGTACTGCAGGGGGGGTCTCACCAGAGCAGAGCAGAGAGGCAGAATCCCCTCCCTCAACCTGCTGGTCACAATGCTTGGGATGCAGTCCAGGGTATGGTTGGCTTTCTGGGCTGCCTGCGCACTTTGTCAGCTCACGTCCAGTTTTTCATCCACCAACACCCCCAAGTCTTCCTCAGCAGCGTTGCCCTCAATCCCTTCACCCTCAGCCTGTATTGACACCAGGGGTTACCCCGAACCATGTGCAGGACCTTGCACTTGGCCTTGTTGAACCTCAGGAGGTTCACACAGGCCCACTTCTCAAGCTTGTCCAGGTCCCTCTGGATGGCATCCCTTCCCTTGGGCGTGTCAACCACTAGATTGGTGTCATCAGCAAACTTGCTGAGGGTGCAGTCAATCCCGCTATGTCACTGATGAAGATATTAAACAACACTGGTCCCAGTACAGACTCCTGAGGGACAGCACTTGTCACCTATCTCCATCTGGACATCCAGCTGTTGACCATGACCCTCTAGTAGTAATTCAAGTGATAAAAGATTTTGATTTGGGATACAACTGCAGTTTGGGGGTTGTTTTAAATCAATTTTAATTAAAAATAACGCAAATAATTCTAGTTTAGATTAGTTTTTAATGATTTCCCCTGAAATTGTGCTGTTCCTCCCCACTTTATTTTCTAGAGGAAGCTATTTGAGCTGTGTTGATCAAATCCTCTGGTATTCATAAACCACTAAAAGGCATATTTTGCTCTCATGTGGTTAGATGAGTTTCAGAAAGACTAATGTAAACAGAGATTAAAATATCTTTTAACTTTTACCTTAGCTTTACCGAAGTCACCAGATGCTCTTGTGGTTTCATCTAATGGGACAGCCCCATGTTCTCTTGCTTCCTTGAAGAGTTCAGCAACAATTTTACTTGGATTATTAGAAGCCCCAGAAATCTGTAATCCTCTATATTCCGAGTCACCTGAATAAAATCTTTAGAATAGTATTGTTCATAAGCAACAATGCTTTAAATGACAAGCATAATTTTCCTCTTCCCATCAAAAGACAAAAACTAATGAACAAAGACAAATTTGGCACAAAACCTTTTCACTCCAATCACAGAAACTTTCCACTTGGTTCCGACCTTCCCAGCAATCCAAGCAGTACTATTCCAAAGACATTTCACTAACAAAACTCCAAGGTGCCTTCTGGAACAGACCCCAGAGGTTAGGGCCCAAGGTCATACATTTAAGTGAACGCAGTCCTGATGCAGCCATGGCTTTATACACCTCATCTTATGGATGCTGCCTGCTACCAATAAGACCAACTTCCTCAGGGATGTCCTCTGCATGGGACTGTGCCTGGGCTGGTTAGAACACAGATTCACAACTAACTCTGCCTTGGCAGAACCAGCGTAAAACTGTCACTGGAAAACCTGAACAGTGCCATGATTTGATCTCTTGGTTTAAAGATCTAGTATACTTCCATTCCTGCCAATATCAGAAATGGGAAGTTTTTAATAAATTTAATTAACCTTTCAAAGCATTTTAAAATGTCCAGAAACCATTGTGAAAGCTAGTTTGTACTTTTTCTTCAACATATCCCCACTTCTAGCTCTTGAATATAAAAGGTTAACCTACAAATAATTCTGCTCAAAACTGTATCTGCTTGATTATGAAGATCATGATATTCTTTGAGAACTATCTTGAGGAAGGCACTAAAAATCTCTAAATAGCAATGGAATAGATGCTGTAAAAAAGTCTATATATGAATACAAAACCTGGCAAACTTGAGAGTTTTAATCTTTGATTACAAGAAGCGTTAATAACTAATAAAATAAGTGCTTTCTACTTTCCCTGTTTCACTTAACCACTTGGGGCAAGGCAAATCAATTAATCCATGTGAAAAAACTGTCTCTCAGGCCAATGTCTTCAAAATGCTGTTGATTCCACCATACAATTCTGCTTACAAACAAAATACTATTGATTCCATACAATTACCCGAACCCAGCAGTGGGTATGAAAGTGCTGTACAATCATACTGCTTTTTTGATGTCACATAACTGGCAATCCCTTAGTATCATCTCTCCTTTGTACATAAATCTGTATTTATTATCCCAAACTGCCATTTATATGGAAAATCTTTAATTATTAGATTTAAAAGAATTATAGCAGTAAGGAGATGAAACAAGGATTCTCATCAGAGTTTGTATTTAGAAAGAAAGGAAGTACTCAAATATTTGAGCAATGGACACATAGAACAACTCAGGATATTTGAGAAAAGGCAAAAAAGCTTTTGAGTCCAAGTGTAAGTTAGAAGCTTTACATCCATGCAGTCACAGGTTAAGGCATATACAGGTCCTACAGGACTGCAGTCAGATTCTGCTAAATATAGTTTTACTACAGCAGCATACAGCTAACACTTACTCTAACAAGTCACATAGTGTCTCCGTAGTTACTAGCTCTTTGCAGGATAGACTTAGCTGACACGCATTTTGAAAAACAGGGGGGAGCAAAGTATGAACATCACAAAACTTCCCAATTCCTGTCACAATTGTTAAATGATTTTTTGGTTTGTTTGTTTTAAAAATACCTTTGGTTTTCTTTGTCATCGCTCATGCTTCTCTCTGGTTTTCTCAGCCTTCTAAGCGAATCAACTTTAAGACTGCCAAGAGAAGAAAAGAAAATGTTTGAGTACGACTGGTGCATACACTTCACTAAGTACTTCATATCTAACTTCTGAAACTACTTATTTTTCAAAAACTAAGGATATCAAGTTGTTGGGCTTTTTTTGCTCTCACCATGTATTTTTTTGGCTGAAGTACATAGCCATCGATGCTTCTCAGTGAACAAGCAGGAAAGGGCATATGTATATAGCAGAGGCATTTTGCAGTAACAGTTGGACTAGAGGATCGTTGTAGGTCCCTTCCAACTGCACTATTCTTTTCTAGCATAGGTTATGCAGAATTCTGCTTTATGCCACTGGCAGTCCCACAGATAACACAGGTAATATGCAAGCTCAACAGCTGTTTCAGAATCCAGTTTACCAGAATTAATTACACTTCAAATTCTTTCCACCTTTTAGCTGTTTTTGTCAAGAGGTAAGTTGCCTAGTGAAGTCAACACTGGCTTTCTTTGATGTCCTGGATGATTTATGAGGATCCTAAAAACTAAAAAGTAGTAGTTCTTGCTTCTATTTCACACAATTTTAAAAATACATTGAATGGCAACATCTCAAAGACTTTCAAAAGATGATTAAAATCAGATTGTTTTATGATAGGGATACATCGATAAGCTACCACAGGACAAGCTAAGCTCGTTAGCTTGCAAAATGCCAGGAAAAGCTGTACAGATATATGCTCTTATCCTGTAGTACTCGATAAAATTCATTAATGCAAGACGTATATGAGGTAGCTGACTATCATGGGATAAGAACATACATACAATCTGCTACATGAGTAATGGCAGATCACTAGTTCAGATTTATGCAATTTGTCTGATTACTATACCTTTGAACTCAAAGCGTAGCAGAGCAGGCCATCGCTTTTTTAAGTATTAGTGTTGATGAAACAATGTAGCTCCATATCCCAGCAAAGGATCTCTTTCGTATTACTTTCTCAGACAAAAAAAAGTATTGTTATGGACTTCAGCCATGGGCACTAGAAATCGTTTAATCTCTTCTATTTTCTTCCTTTGTCATATTGTAGGTTTTATGGGACTTGTATTTTTGTGCCCATAGTCTTAAGTTTCTTACAGGAGCTCACATGACAGCATATATGATGTGGTGTTTGTTCCAGCAGGGCCCACAGACATCCTTCTATACCTGCAATCGTGGAAGGCAGGCCGAGTAGATGACCAAGAGCAGCACTATGTTCCCTTGCAATTAATACACCACTCATCTGAGAGCAAACTGAAGTCCACTAACAGAAAAATCTCATTTTGGATACCATGCAAATAGCAGCCATCTCTTCTTTCTCAGACAGATTCCAGTATGATCGCCAACAAAGAGCAAGTGTTTGCCAACAGCTACCATGCTGAAGTATTTGAGGTACTGTATTGCAGTTTTTCTTTCAGCTGGGGTGGGAAGTTGTAATTTCATGATATGTATCAGTGAATGGAGTTGTTCGCTTTATTTATTCAAAAACTGTGTTCTATGTAGCAGATTAGTCAACTTAAGTGGTTTCACCAAAACAAACAAAAAAAATGCACCAAAAGCGCTATTATTTTCTAAGTGTCCCATACTGCGCTAAAATCTCTCTTTCTGAGGATCTGCATTTGCAGATGCACTTGAAGCATGGCTCTGGTGACCAAGATCTTTTCTGCTGCTTAACCTCCTTTAAAACAGAGATCCATATTAGCAGCAGCGATTGAAGGACAAGCCAAATATAAGACCTGTTGTGGCATCTCTGATGGTAATGATGTAAATATTTCTCTTCTTTAAAACAATTTAAATAAAGATTAATTAAAAACTGGCAAGATTTCTTTATTAAAAATTTAAAACAACATTGAATCTTCAAATGCTATGTGAACTACAAACACTGCAGATCAGCAAAAGTTGGATTTAAACATAGATACAAGCCTTTCCTTCCACCTGCCAAACCCAGACAAATTCATTAAGAAGACCTTCTCATTTCCCTCAGCCCATAGGAGCCTACTAATGAACGTACTAATAATTTTTTCAAATTATTATTTGTCTCATCAGGTACTGACGTTAAATGCAACATTAAAGCAGCCCACTTGCCAAGTTTCACACAGACTACTGATTTGCTGAATTTTGAAGAACCAAAGAATTGCAGTATTTTTCTGACACAGCAGATTTCCAAATTCTATGTGTGTAAACAAAGAGCAACACTGCATTTCACTTACAGCACCTTAATCGTATCTTATCTGAAGTAGGTTTAAAGTGTTTTGGAATACCATAGCACAAATTTATTGTAAATAAACTCAATTTTAAAAGCACTCTGAGAAGACACAGACTACGCTTATTACAGGGATTCACAATTCCGGATTATGAACTGCTGTAGATCACTTTTTATACAAGGAGGAAATCAAGTAAGACAAAGTTTTGTGAGCTAACATAGTACCTATTCAACACATTTCTGAAGTACAAAGCATGTCTTACCTCTGTGATACTTTTGTATTACTGATCTTTGTAGTTGTTGGTTTGTCAGGACACAGTGACTGCCTTTTAGCTTCATCTTCGTATAATTCTGCCAAGGCCAACTGTAGGAAACAGAACTCTTTTTAGAAGTCTGTAACTCTAGAACTACATATGGAACAGAAATAAGACAAAAAATAATGCAAAATGTGCGCGTCACCAGAAAATTAGAAACGTCAAGAGGAGAAAGCCCAACTGCTTCTCTAAAGTCAACTTCCTTTCTGCTTTATGAAAAAAACCAAAAAACCACATGATGCTTAATGCCATTGTGACTTGGAACTTGTACTCTGCTGTAATTTGGTTCACACTGCTTCACTAGCTACATTCAGCCTGTATTAGGTTCAGAATCAGAAGAGTATATACACACGTATATGTTAAGCATCATTTCCTTAACGTTAACGAATTCAAATAAAGTTGCCAGGTAACCCTCTGATAAGACTGGGAAGCAAATAATAAATTTTACAAACATTTTACGTAGAAATGGAAAAAAACATAACTCAGATAAGCTTGTACTGGAATTAAGAATCATCCTTGCTGGCTTGAATTCAAGACACTGCAAATACTTTTTAAAAAAAAAAAGTTCTTCCCAAAGGTTCCCCAAATGCTGCCATATCATTGGCAAGTTCATTTTTAGGAAGTTATGCAAAGCACATCCAACATGTCATTTTTAGCAATCTCACTTTTGTTCTGAATAATACTCCGTTTGGCAAATCATCCTTAATTTTGTCATCAAACCATTTTCTTCACACTACACAAGTGGCATTAACATTTTATCACACACACCAGAATAGGTACTAGGCTACAATTTCATTACAGCTTTATGTTGAAGGAATATGCGTTAAAATAAACTGAAACATCATCCATCCTTCAAAACACACTGTTATGAACACAGGATATTAAGCCCATATTACTGTGAGGCATTTTCTGCAAGGGAAAAATCTGAGCTGAGGAATTATGTCCAGTAAGAAAATTAAACTGAGTAACAAGATAGCTCAAGAAAACCACTGAACACCTCCATTCCATCTGAGGATACAAGCAAATATCTTTTAGATATGTAAAGCTGATGGGGTAAGTCATAGACAAGTCCATAAGCAGACACTAAGAGGAACAGGCAAAGATCTACCCTTTACCATCCCTAATCCAAAACCTGAGGGATGTTGAGGGAGCATAAGAGGGCATGGACAGGCTTCTGTGCTTTCTTCATATGGCATCTCTTATGGTGCCACGACAAATCAAGTACTGTGCTAGATGGATGGATGGTCAGCTACTTTGATGCAGGAGGGTTCTTCTTTGGTTTTTAACATTTTAACCATAACCATCTACCCAAAATGCCTATCTGCTTCAATTGACTAACTAAAGACCTTACGAACCAAAAGTATTAACGCAGACTTTATTACTGTTACATATTGTAGCAAAGTTACTCTCAACAAGAACCTACGAAAATCCCAAATAGTAACCAAGAAAAAAAGAAAACTATATCCATCTTTCTCTGTTAATTTTGTAGCATTAAATAAAACAGGGCTAGTTTCAGTTATTGAAAGTTTCACCTGTTTTCCAATTAATTTGTTGCTAAAATACATTGAACCTTCATACAGATTCAAAGTCACACACAAAAAAGGACTACTACTAAAAGTATTTGTAATTAAGCATCGCAGTACCAATGCTGAGTTACATTTGCGATCACACTGTCTATAAACTTTCTCCACATAAACCCGGGAAAAGATCTTGTCCTTAGTCTTGCACCACACTCGCGGAGACTGACACTCCTACCAAATAACCAGGAAATACAATGGCGCCAAAATAACTTCAAATGCAGTTAAAACCCAGCTACTGAAGCGTCAAGAGAGCCCTTCCAGTTCCCCGGAGAGCTGACCACCACACACGCTGACCACCCACCGCTCCCTAAAGTGCCCAGTCCTCCTTCAGAGGCGTCCGTCCCTTCCCCGCCTCAAAAGGCAGGGAAAAAAAAAAAAGAGAAGAAGACGGCAGCCTCTGCTCAGAGCTAACCACTTCTGCCTGGTCACCTCGGGGCGGCCCTGACTGACAACGAGGGGGGCGGGAGAACCGCGCACCGCCCGCTCCCCTCAGGGGCGGCCAGGGGGAAGGCCAGGGGCTCCCCTGAGGGGACACGG